>NC_066510.1:29226638-29349138 GCF_024679095.1 Eriocheir sinensis | reverse complement strand
GGACCATGGCGTGGAGGAAAAGATGCATCATAATAGGACACACACATAGCTCACAATGTGCAGCTACAATGAAAAAAAGTAAATATGATACGGAAAAAAACTGATAATATACAGAAGTTGAAGAGAACAAATATAGTGTAGACAAGATACGAAAAACCTATATAAGCTGTAAATTACGATTAAAACAGTGCAAATCAGCGGTCGATAAGACATACGTATATGATACACATGCAATATATACAAGCAAGTTGAAGACAGCGAGTCATCAGTGGACCAGACCAACAGAATGACGTGTTTGTTTCGGGAATGTAGGCCGACTTTAGGGGAACGCTCGTGCATTGAATCTAGATCATTATGTACTAAAGCACTAATAGCAATGTTTGTTGATTGTTGTTGAAGGTAGTGGAAATTCAACATCCATATACCTCAATAGAAAATAAAAACTCACCTCCTGGGTGTTTGTCGATGAAGTCTGTGAGGTCATAGAGCTTGTCGTGCACTCGCCAGTAGGGACCAACATCATCATCTATTCTCTTCGCGCTTAGCCACTCCTGGAAGGTCTTGTGCGGGTAGTTTGTTGGAAACTTTTTGTAAGCGGTTAGCTTGATGCTGCTGTCACCACTCTGGGCGTCACCCTCACGAGGCGCCATGCTGTAGCAGGGTTAAAAGTACCTCTTTTTAACCCTGTGTTGTAGGACGGCACGGACACTGCTGCCCCGACGAGTCGCACTGCGTCCAGTGGCTTGGCGGCACTGAAACGCCACGATAAGGGATGCGATATCATGATCCATAGCCTCTTCGTTTGTGTGGTGGTGGGGGAGGGGTTGGGGGACTATTTGACAAACAGACTGTATCAGTATCCATGTCATCAACTGTGTGTGTGTGTGTGTGTTCAGTGCATTATTAATGCATGGAGTCTTTGGGGGTTTGCAAACGTAGGTCATGATGAACGAACTGTCGCTTTACTTTAGCCCCTGTTATCGTTCAAATATATAAATGTCATGGCGGTGTTCCAGGCATGTCTATCCGCCTCTCTCTGTGGGAGGTATCGACAACAGAATGTATCCCCGTTCATGGAAGATATAATATCATTATTGTAGTACTGTTGGCTGCTGGGAGGTGTCGCGTTGGTCCAGAGGTTCCGGGTACAGCACATTCCCCTTCCCCTCTACCAACTTAATACATTGAGGATATGTGATGATGGATTATGTATTTAAATCAGAGCTGTGTTCGAATCGGCTATCTGAGGTCCCGCAGTAAGGCCCACCCTTGCACGCCAAGGTGTGGCGGCGATGGCGGCTCCGTCACGCCATCCAATGAGCCACCGGTGACAGCAGCAGACTTTTTGCGTCACTAAAACCCTAACCAGCAAGCAGCCAATCGGTGATGATAAGCAATAATGTGGGCACAGCCTTGCGACACCTCAGGTATATGACAGTTTTGCTTTGAAATGTCCAGCCCTGTTTGATCGAGGTGGTCCTTTTCTTGTTCCTTGCACGTTGATCAGGATGAACGCGATTAGTGGCCGTAACTGACCATGGAGTGGAGACGAATTCAGTTTTCCATCGTTACTGTTGTGTTCTGTGTTGCTGAAACAGTAAATGGCTTTGGTAATAATGCTCTGTTGTTGTAATTTATTATTATTATTATTATTATTATTATTATTATTATTATTATTATTATTATTATTCTCGACCGTGGTCATCATCGTCATTATTAATGCAACAATTGCAGTTTCATCATGATTGATATGATATTGTAGTTATAATATTTTTAAAAATTATATTTCATTACTAAGATTGCTTTCTTTTCTCCATGCCGGCCACAAGAGGTGAAATGGGAGGGTGGGAGGCGGCATGCCCATGGGGGGAGCTGCGGCGGCGCGGGGCTCCGTGACGAGGCTTGTTAAACACGAATTCTGGCGTTATAAAACTTGCTGAAAGTGGCACCGCTGCCGCCTACATCGAGGACCATTACCGGCACCTGGGGCTCCCACGCCACTGCCCGAGCCTGATTTTTGTGTGGAATTTCAGCGGCATAATTTTTGTTCGGTTTTATCCGGCCAGCTGCTGCCTCGGCTTGTATGTGGCAGACAGCAGATTGGCTTTATCCAGCTTCATCTCGTGCTGAAAGCTGTGTGTTTGGTGTAATGTAACAGGCGGGCCGTGGTGTGCAGCATTCACGACTTGGAGGTGATAGGTCTACTGAAACTTATCTCCTTAGACGTTGATGACTCAAGAGGAGCGTGGACATGAACGACTTATAGCAGACCACTTTGTAGAGGAGCACTTGGCTGTTCAACATCGAGACATGATATTTGTTATTTGGTATAGAACTCTCTCTCTCTCTCTCTCTCTCTCTCTCTCTCTCTCTCTCTCTCTCTCTCTCTCTCTCTCTCTCTCTCTCTCTCTCTCTCTCTCATCATCATCATCGTTGTGGTAGACAGATGCTTACAGTCCACCTCATATGTTTGTATCCTCAGACACTTCCGCCACTCACATCAACAATTTCCAAAGGCCAAAACGGAGATCAATCGAGTTTTAATGAGCGGTTTTTTAGGATCGTGGTACAGAAGAAAGGTCAAACTCACACCAGGGCCATAAAAGTACCCGTGGAAATACCCAGAAATCATACGAAAAAGCCTTGTTTAAAAAACGTGTGCTTGGACGCTGAAGTGTTTGAGAATGTGACCCTTAGACTCATGGGTTATGAGTGATATTTGAGTGGTCTTGAGGGGCCGTGCAGTGATAAGCATATGCCGGAGAGGCTTATCGATCACCGCTGCCCAGAAGACACGTGCAAGCAATAGAGCAGAGAGAGAGAGAGAGAGAGAGAAGAAAGTGCTAAGTAGCATGTAAGGTTGATGGAAAACGAGAGAGAGAGAGAGAGAGAGAGAGAGAGAGAGAGAGAGAGAGAGAGAGAGAGAGAGAGAGAGAGAGAGAGAGAGAGAGAGAGAGAGAGAGAGAGAGAGAGAGAGAGAGAGAGAGAGAGAGAGAGAGAGAGAGAGAGAGAGAGAGAGAGAGAGAGAGAGAGAGAATAAATAAATGTAATTACCAAAGGAGTAAAGTGAGGACATGTTTGTAAAGTTTCCATGGATATCTTTGTAGCTTTTTTTGTTGTTGTTCCGCTGACATTTATACCCATTAAACACACACACACACACACACACACACACACACACACACACACACACACACACACACAAGTTAACCCGGTAGCAGCGACGGGCCAAATTTGTGGCTCTACCGTGTAGCAGCGGTGGGCCAAATTTCTGCCATGATATAAGCCTCCCAAAATAGATGATGCATAAACTGATCACACATGCGTTGATTTATATTATGAATTGGTTTGCGTGAGTGATGATTATTTCTCATTATTTCACTTAGAGGGGACTAACCTAACCTAACCTAACCTAATCTAACCTAAGAAACATGACCTCCGCAGCTACCGGGTTAATATTAGATTCACCGCGATACACAACAAACAGCCCGGTGCGTCACGTGGGGTTGGAGTGGTTGTCCTCACATGCGTTGGGTTGAAAGGTCACGCCGCCACAGGGAAGCACAGGATGGTGACATGTTGCCACCCTTGCTCCATCATTCCTTACTTGGTGACTGTGGTGTTCGAGCGAGATAAATAGATAGACAGATAGAGATAAGTATGTAATGTTTAAGTAGGGCTGATAGATAGATAGATAGACAGATAGGAAGTATGTATATAGATGGTTTTAAGTAGGAAGAGAGGCAGACGGACCGGCAGGTACGGAGGAATAGATAATAGATGAGTAGAGAGGGAAGATAAGAAGTACAGTGGTGATAAGATGTTACTGAATCTATTTCCGCATCATACTTAAGATACGGCTGTTGATGTGTGTGTGTGTGTGTGTGTGTGTTTGCTGAAAAACGAAATTAAATGTCTTCGATATTAGAATTTGTACCCTCTCCTCCTCTCTCTCTCTCTCTCTCTCTCTCTCTCTCTCTCTCTCTCTCTCTCTCTCTCTCTCTCTCTCTCTCTCTCTCTCTCTCTCTCTCTCTCTCTCTCTCTCCTTTACTAACTTTCTGCCTTTCCTTTCATTGCCTCCCTCTCTCTCTCTCCTCCTTTATCCTTCGCTTATTTTATTCTGCCTCTCCCTCTCTCATCCGGTTTATGTCTCCCCTACTCACTTATTGTCTCTCTCTCTCTCTCTCTCTCTCTCTCTCTCTCTCTCTCTCTCTCTCTCTCTGCTCCCCTTGTTAAGCTGGAAAAGGGATCATCTCGTCTCCTTCTCTCCCTTATATTGTGTTTCGTTCCATCAGTCATCTTGGTGCTGGTCTATATTCCTCTGTTCTCTCCCTCTCCTCTTAATATCCCCGCTTTACTTTCTCCTCCTCCTGCTCCTTTTCCTCCTATTCCTCCTCCTCCTCTTTTTCCCACCCCGCTTATCCTCTTTCTCTTCTCTCATCCCTGTCTTTCAATCGTCTCTTGGTTCTGAAATGGATGGAAACAGTTCTGCTCGTTCTTGCACTTCACGTTCTTGGTGTTCTTGTTTTTTTCCCTTCCTCCTTCTCCTCCTCCTCCTCCTCCTCGTTCCAGGAATCCTCGTCATCACCGCCGTCAGCACTCAAGGCCTCGCATCACACAGGATAGCAATTATTTTTCTCTTAACTGAAATGCGAATCGATGAAGTCTTGGACGTGGAAGTTGCCGAGCATGTCCCTGGGCGAACCATGTGCATATACTCTCTCTCTCTCTCTCTCTCTCTCTCTCTCTCTCTCTCTCTCTCTCTCTCTCTCTCTCTCTCTCTCTCTCTCTCTCTCTCTCTCTCTCTCATCATCATCATCGTTGTGGTAGACAGATGCTTACAGTCCACCTCATATGTTGGTATCCTCAGACACTTCCGCCACTCACATCAACAATTTCCAAAGGCCAAAACGGAGATCAGTCGAGTTTTAATGAGCGGTTTTTTAGGATCGTGGTACAGAAGAAAGGTCAAACTCACACCAGGGCCATAAAAGTACCCGTGGAAATACCCAGAAATCATACGAAAAAGCCTTGTCAAAAAACGTGTGCTTGGACGCTGAAGTGTTTGAGAATGGGACCCTTACGGCGGAATTTTCAGTCAAGCTCTTCCCTCTTCGTCGAAGCGTCGCTTAGAGAGTGTTTCCGTGAAGAGATATTTTCAAACCCTAGTTTCTCTTCCCCCTTCGAAACAATCTTTCCGTGTAGTGTTGGTACTACTGCAAATCAAACAAACGTTGAAAACCGAAACATTAATGCATTGGTACCTGTGGCTATGTTTGCTTCGCTCTGATATCGTCCCGTTACCTGTGGGCGGAGCTTAGGAGACCTCGTTAGAATAAACTGCTTTTATTTTCTTTATTCTCCTCCTGTTCCATGAGATCTCTTTCTCCCTTCGTTATTTCTCACTTGTAAATTATATTTTTAACTAGCCTTAGAGCTCCTGTCAGTGGGTGGAAAATGGTATCATCTATATTGCTGAGCTTTGCTAAGCTCCACCCACAGGTGACGTCATGAGTTTGGAGATTGGCTCTGGGAAGCCCAGCACGGAGTACCACATAGCACCACATATTCATACAGACTTGTGAAACATTCGCCCGGAGGCCGAAACCTAGCTGTCAGTCCGTCACTTTTAAATTTGTCCCAGCACTCTTCATGCTTATGGTTTGAAGTGCCCGCCCTACAAATGCTTTAAAAGGAGAACTGTTGTGAATAGTTGAGTCTGAAGGGCGGGGCATGCTGGCTTGGAGGGACTCTTGGGTTATGAGTGATATTTGAGTGGTCTTGAGGGGCCGTGCAGTGATAAGCATATGCCGGAGAGGCTTATCGATCACCGCTGCCCAGAAGACACGTGCAAGCAATAGAGAGAGAGAGAGAGAGAGGGTTGATGGAAAGAGAGATGAAGAGAGAGAGAGAGAGAGAGAGAGAGAGAGAGAGAGAGAGAGAGAGAGAGAGAGAGAGAGAGAGAGAGAGAGAGAGAGAGAGAGAGAGAGAGAGAGAATAAATAAATGTAATTACCAAAAGAGTAAAGTGAGGATTTGTTTGTAAAGTTTCCATGGATATCTTTGTAGCTTTTTTTGTTGTTGTTCCGCTGACATTTATACCCATTAAACACACACACACACACACACACACACACATACACACACACACACACACACAAGTTAACCCGGTAGCAGCGACGGGCCAAATTTGTGGCTCTACCGTGTAGCAGCGGTGGGCCAAATTTCTGCCATGATATAAGCCTCCCAAAATAGATGATGCATAAACTGATCACACATGCGTTGATTTATATTATGAATTGGTTTGCGTGAGTGATGATTATTTCTCATTATTTCACTTAGAGGGGACTAACCTAACCTAACCTAACCTAATCTAACCTAAGAAACATGACCTCCGCAGCTACCGGGTTAATATTAGATTCACCGCGATACACAACAAGCAGCACGGTGCGTCACGTGGGGTTGGAGTGGTTGTCCTCACATGCGTTGGGTTGAAAGGTCACGCCGCCACAGGGAAGCACAGGATGGTGACATGTTGCCACCCTTGCTCCATCATTCCTTCCTTGGTGACTGTGGTGTTCGAGCGAGATAAATAGATAGACAGATAGAAATAAGTATGTAATGTTTAAGTAGGGCTGATAGATAGATAGATAGACAGATAGGAAGTATGTATATAGATGGTTTTAAGTAGGAAGAGAGGCAGACGGACCGGCAGGTACGGAGGAATAGATAATAGATGAGTAGAGAGGGAAGATAAGAAGTACAGTGGTGATAAGATGTTACTGAATCTATTTCCGCATCATACTTAAGATACGGCTGTTGATGTGTGTGTGTGTGTGTGTGTGTGTGTTTGCTGAAAAATGAAATTAAATGTCTTCGATATTAGAATTTGTACCCTCTCCTCCTCCTCTCTCTCTCTCTCTCTCTCTCTCTCTCTCTCTCTCTCTCTCTCTCTCTCTCTCTCTCTCTCTCTCTCCTTTACTAACTTTCTGCCTTTCCTTTCATTGCCTCCCTCTCTCTCTCTCTCCTCCTTTATCCTTCGCTTATTTTATTCTGCCTCTCCCTCTCTCATCCGGTTTATGTCTCCCCTACTCACTTATTCTCTCTCTCTCTCTCTCTCTCTCTCTCTCTCTCTCTCTCTCTCTCTCTCTCTCTCTCTCTGCTCCCCTTGTTAAGCTGGAAAAGGGATCATCTCGTCTCCTTCTCTCCCTTATATTGTGTTTCGTTCCATCAGTCATCTTGCTGCTGGTCTATATTCCTCTGTTCTCTCCCTCTCCTCTTAATATCCCCGCTTTACTTTCTCCTCCTCCTGCTCCTTTTCCTCCTATTCCTCCTCCTCCTCTTTTTCCCATCCCGCTTATCCTCTTTCTCTTCTCTCATCCCTGTCTTTCAATCGTCTCTTGGTTCTGAAATGGATGGAAACAGTTCTGCTCGTTCTTGCACTTCACGTTCTTGGTGTTCTTGTTTTTTCCCTTCCTCCTTCTCCTCCTCCTCCTCCTCGTTCCAGGAATCCTCGTCATCACCGCCGTCAGCACTCAAGGCCTCGCATCACACAGGATAGCAATTATTTTTCTCTTAACTGAAATGCGAATCGATGAAGTCTTGGACGTGGAAGTTGCCGAGCATGTCCCTGGGCGAACCACGTGCATATACTCTCTCTCTCTCTCTCTCTCTCTCTCTCTCTCTCTCTCTCTCTCTCTCTCTCTCTCTCTCTCTCTCTCTCTCTCTCTCTCTCTCTCTCTCATCATCATCATCGTTGTGGTAGACAGATGCTTACAGTCCACCTCATATGTTGGTATCCTCAGACACTTCCGCCACTCACATCAACAATTTCCAAAGGCCAAAACGGAGATCAGTCGAGTTTTAATGAGCGGTTTTTTAGGATCGTGGTACAGAAGAAAGGCAAACTCACACCAGGCCATAAAAGTACCCGTGGAAATACCCAGAAATCATACGAAAAGCCTTGTCAAAAACGTGCTTGGACGCTGAAGTGTTTGAGAATGGGACCCTTACGGCGGAATTTTCAGTCAAGCTCTTCCCTCTTCGTCGAAGCGTCGCTTAGAGAGTGTTTCCGTGAAGAGATATTTTCAAACCCTAGTTTCTCTTCCCCCTTCGAAACAATCTTTCCGTGTAGTGTTGGTACTACTGCAAATCAAACAAACGTTGAAAACCGAAACATTAATGCATTTTAGGTACATTTCTATAATGGAAAAATATTGTGTGGCAAGTACTTATGTAAGCAGTGCTTGATACAGTGACATACACTATATATAGCAGAAAATTTACATTGATGGGTTTAATTGGTTGGTACCTGTGGCTATGTTTGCTTCGCTCTGATATCGTCCCGTTACCTGTGGGCGGAGCTTAGGAGACCTCGTTAGAATAAACTGCTTTTATTTTCTTTATTCTCCTCCTGTTCCATGAGATCTCTTTCTCCCTTCGTTATTTCTCACTTGTAAATATATTTTTAACTAGCCTTAGAGCTCCTGTCAGTGGGTGAAAAATGGTATCATCTATATTGCTGAGCTTTGCTAAGCTCCACCCACAGGTGACGTCATGAGTTTGGAGATTGGCTCTGGGAAGCCCAGCACGGAGTACCACATAGTACCACATATTCATACAGACTTGTGAAACATTCGCCCGGAGGCCGAAACCTAGCTGTCAGTCCGTCACTTTTAAATTTGTCCCAGCACTCTTCATGCTTATGGTTTGAAGTGCCCGCCCTACAAATGCTTTAAAAGGAGAACTGTTGTGAATAGTTGAGTCTGAAGGGCGGGGCATGCTGGCTTGGAGGGACTCTTGGGTTATGAGTGATATTTGAGTGGTCTTGAGGGGCCGTGCAGTGATAAGCATATGCCGGAGAGGCTTATCGATCACCGCTGCCCAGAAGACACGTGCAAGCAATAGAGAGAGAGAGAGAGAGAGAGAGAGAGAGAGAGAGAGAGAGAGAGAGAGAGAGAGAGAGAGAGAGAGAGAGAGAGAGAGAGAGAGAGAGAGAGAGAGAGAGAGAGAGAGAGAGAGAGAGAGAGAGAGCAAAGGGCACAACAGCAAAAGGTTGATGGAAAAAGTACGAGAGATGAAGGAGAGTAAAAAATAATTAGAGCAAGAGAGAGAGAGAGAGAGAGAGAGAGAGAGAGAGAGAGAGAGAGAGAGAGAGAGAGAGAGAGAGAGAGAGAGAGAGAGAGAGAGAGAGAGAGAGAGAGAGATAGAGAGAGAGAGAATAAATAAATGTAATTGGCCTAAAAAGAGTAGAAGTGGAGGATTTTGTTTGTAAAGTGTCCATGGATATCTTTGTAGCTTTTTTTGTTGTTCCGCTGACATTTATACACATTAAACACACACACACACACACACACACACACACACACACACACACACAAGTTAACCCGGTAGCAGCGACGGGGCCAAATTCTGTGGCTCTACCGTGTATAGCAGCGGTGGTAACAAATTTCTGCCATGATATAAGCTCCCCCAAAATAGATGATGCATAAACTGATCACACATGCGTTGGGATTTATTATTATGAATTGTCTGGTTTGCGTGATGATTATTATTTCTCATTATTTCACTTGGGGGACTAAACCTAACCTAACCTAACCTAATCTAACTCTAAGAACATGACTGCCTCCGCAGCTACCGGGTTAATATTAGATTCACCGCGATGACACAACAAGCAGCACGGTTGCGTCACACGTGGGTTAGAGTGGATTTGTCCTCACATGCGTTGGGTTGAAAGGTCACGCGCCGCCACAGGAAGCACAGGATGGTGACATATTGCCACCCTATGCTCCATCATTCAACTTCGCTTGGTGACTGTGAAGTTCGAGTGAGATAAATAGATAGACAGATAGAAATAAGAATGTAAATGTTTAAGTAGGGCTGATAGATAGGATAGATAGAACCAGATAGGGAAGTATGTATATAGATGGCTTTTAAGTAGGAAGAGAGGCAGACGGACCCGGCAGGTACGGAGGAATAGATAACCTAGATGAGCAGTAGAGGAAGATAAGAAGTACAGTGGTGATAAGATAACACTGTGAATCTACTTCTGCACATCGCATTTTAAGAATACTGGCTGTTGATGTGTGTGTGTGTGTGTGTGTGTGTGTGTTATGCTGAAAAAATGAAATTAAATGTCTTCTTTGATATTAGAATTTGCACCTCTCCTCCTCCTCTCTCTCTCTCTCTCTCTCTCTCTCTCTCTCTCTCTCTCTCTCTCTCTCTCTCTCTCTCTCTCCTTTACTAACTTTCTGCCTTTCGCTTTCATTGCCTCCTCCTCTCTCTCTCTCCTCCTTTATCCTTCGCTTATTTTATTCTGCCTCCTCTGCCATCCGGTTTATGTCTCCCCCTACTCAATTTATTCTCTCTCTCTCTGCTCTCTCTCTCTCTCTCTCTCTCTCTCTCTCTCTCTCTCTCTCTCTCTCTCTCTCTCTCTCTCTGCTCCTTGATAGGCTGGGAAAAGGATCATCTTCGTCTCCTTCTCTCTTCCTTATATTGTGTTTCGTTCCATCCAGTCATCTTGCTGCTGGTCCTATATTCCTCTGTTCTCTCCCTCTCTCTTAATATCCCCGCTGCATTTCTCCTCCCTCCTGCTCCCTTTTCCTCCCTATTCCTCCTCCTCTCTTTTCCCATCCTGCTTATCCTCTTTCTCTTCTCTCATCCTGCTCTTTCAATCTGTCTCTTGGTTTCTAGAAATGGATGGAAACAGTTCTGCTCGTTCTTGCACTTCATTGTTCTTGAGTGTTCTTGTTTTTCCCTTCCTCCTTCTCCTCCTCCTCCTCCTCGTTCCAGGAATCCTTCTGTCATCACCGCTGTCAGCACTCAAGGCTCCTGCATCACACAGATAGCAATTATTTTTCTCTTAACTGAAATGCGAATCGATGAAGTCTTGGACGCAAGGTTGCCGAGCATGTCCCTGGGCGAACCACGTGTCTCTCTCTCTCTCTCTCTCTCTCTCTCTCTCTCTCTATCATCATCATCGTTGTGGTAGACAGGATGCTTACATAGTCCACACTCCTATATGTTGGTATCCTCAGACACTTCCGCCACTCACATCAACAATTTCCTAAAGGCCAAAACGGAGATCAGTCGAGTTTTAATGAGCGGCGTTTTTAGGATCGTGGTACACAGAAGAAAGGTCAAACTCACACCAGGGCCATAAAAGTACCGTGGAAATACCCAGAAATCATACGAAAAGCCTGTCAAAAACGTGTGCTTGGACGCTGAAGTGTTTGAGAATGGGACCCTTACGGCGGAATTTTCAGTCAAGCTCTTCCTCTTCGTCGAAGCGCGTCGCTTAGAGAGTGTTTCCGTGAAGAGATATTTCAAACCCTAGTTTCTTCCCCTTCGAAACAATCTTTCCGTGTAGTGTTGGTACTACTGCAAATCAAACAAACGTTGAAAACCTGAAACATTAATGCATTTTAGGTAAATTTCTGTTTTACATAATGAAAATATTGTGTAAGGGGCACTTATGTAAGCAGTGCTTGATACAGTGACATACACTATATATAGCAGAAAATTTACATTGACGGTTTAATTGGTTGGTACCTGTGGCTATGTTTGCTTTAGCTCTGATATCGTCCTCAGTGTTACCTGTGGAGGCGGAGCTTAGGAGACCTCGTTAGAATAAACTGCTTTTTATTTTCTTTATTCTCCTCCTGTTCCATAGAGATCTCTTTCTCCTTTCTTCGTTATTTCTCACTGTAAATATATATATTTCTTTAACTAGCCTTAGAGCTCCTGTCAGTGGGTGAAAAATGGGTATCATCTATATTGCTGGAGCTTTTGCTAAGCTCCACCCACAGGTGACGTCATGAGTTTGGAGATTGGCTCTGGGAAGCCCAGCACGGAGTACCACATAGTACCACATATTCCACTTACAGACTTGTGAAACTTATTCGCCCGGGAGGCCAGAAACCTAACTGTCAGTCCGTCACTTTTAAATTTGTCCCAGCACTCTTCATGCTTAAGGTTTGCCAAGTGCCCGCCCCACAAATGCTTTAAAAAGGAGTAGAACTGTTGTGAATAGTTGAGTCTGAAGGGTGGGGGCATGCTAACTTGGAGTGACCTCTTGGGTTATGAGTGATATTTGAGTGGTCTTGAGGGGCCGTGCAGTGATAAGCATATGCCGGAGAGGCTTATCGATCACCGCTGCCCAGAAGACACGTGTTGGGTTAGAGAGAGAGAGAGAGAGAGAGAGAGAGAGCATGTGCTAGCATGTAAGAGAGAGATGAGAGAGAGAGAGAGAGAGAGAGAGAGAGAGAGAGAGAGAGAGAGAGAGAGAGTGAAGGGCAAAGGCATGTAAAAGGTTGATGGAAAAAGTACGAGAGATGAAGGAGAGTAAAAAATAATTAGAGCAAGAGAGAGAGAGAGAGAGAGAGAGAGAGAGAGAGAGAGAGAGAGAGAGAGAGAATAAATAATGGGAAGGAAGGGTAAGAATGGGAGGATGTGCATGGAGGGGATGATAGAGAAGAAATTGGAAGGAGATGGGATGGGAAGGAAGGATAGTGTGAAAGGGGTGGGAAGGGAGGATGGGGCGGAGGGGGGAGGGGGGGCGAATGAAAGTGGAATGCGAGAGAGAGAGAGAGAGAGAGAGAGAGAGAGAGAGAGAGAGAGAGAGAGAAAGAGAGAGAGAGAGAGAGAGACTAACTGAAGAAAAATACATGGCGCTTAACATTTCACTGCTGCGTAAACATAAGGTGATTAGCGTTAATAATTATAATGACAACCATCCCACAATTCTCCCACCATTCCCACGTCAAAAAAGCGGTAATTACAAACATTTAATTTCTAAACACTGATTTTTATTAAGAAGAATATATTGCTTTTTTTTTTTTTTTTGTGTGTGCGTCTGATAAAATACACCTAATCATAATATTTTCTTTACAGTTCATCATTACCTCTCGGTTCCATTGGTATCTGCCCTGCACGGGATTCCAGCCCACGGAATTCAGCACGCCCCACACGCACCAGCCCACGGGATCTGCTAGCCCACGGAATTCCAGCCCACACGGATTCAGCCACGCGAATTCGCCCATGAATTCAGCGCCCACACGGAATTAAGCCCACACGATTCAGCCCATTTGAAATTCAGCCCACGGGATTCAGCCCACGCGGAATTTCAGCCCACACGGGATTCAACCCATGGAATTCAGCCCAATGCGGATTCAGCCCACGGAATTGAGCTCCACGCGGGTTCAGTCCACAATGGATCTGCGCCCATGAATTCAGTAGCTCATTATCGGGGATTCAGCCCACTGAATTCAGCGCCCACACGATTCAGCCCACTGAATTCAAAGCCCACATCGGGATTCAGCCCATTGAATTAGCCCATTACTGGGATTCAGCGCCCACTGAATTTGTGCCCACACGGGATCAACCCATAATTCAGCCCACACGGATTCAGCCCACTGACCCAGCTTCCACACGGGATCTTACCACACGGGATTCAGCCACGATTCAGCCCACACGGGATTCAGCCCCACGGGATTCAGCCCACACGGGATTCAGCCCACTGAATTCAGCCTCCACACGGGATTCAGCCCACTGAATTCAGCCTCCACACGGATCTAGCCCACACGGGATTCAGCCCACTGAATTCAGCCCACACGGGATCCAGCTTCCACTGAACTACAGCCCACGATTCAGCTCCACTGAATTCAGCCCACACGGACTCCAGCCCACTGAATTAGCCCACACGTGGGATTCAGCTTCTACACGGGATTCAGCCTACACGGGATCTGAAATGATCAATCTAGCCCACACGGGATTCAGCCCACCGAATTCAGCCCACACGGGATTCACAGCCCACTGAATTCAGCCTCCACACGGGATTCAGCCCACTGAATTCGCCCACACGTGTGTGTGTGTGTGTGTGTGTGTGTGTGTGTGTGTGTGTGTGTGTGTGTGTGTGTGTGTGTGTGTGTGTGTGTGCTGAAAAATTAAATTAAATCTGTCTTTGATATTGGAATTTGAACCCTCTCTTCCTCCTCCTCCTCCTCTTTCCTCTTTACTTCATCCTAACTTCACTGAACCCAAAATCATCACCTAAACTTGTAATGTCGTGGATAAAATTCAATTGAAATTTGGGTCTGAGGACGCCTTCGAGAGTTTGAAACCATTATACACGTGTGTGTGTGTGTGTGTGTGTGTGTGTGTGTGTGTGTGTGTGTGTGTGTGTGTGTGTGTGCAGCCATTACTCAGCTTAAGCTTTGGGTATTTTCTGATAACAAGGAAAGAATAATGATGTCGAGGCTGGTTTTGTATCTGCAGGGAAGGCAAACAAGTGTCATCCTTATCACTTAACGAAGAAGGGAACACACACACACACACACACACACACACACACACACACACACACAAGGCAGGCACGTGGCGTTGCAGGTCAAGACGAAGGAAGGAGGAGGAAGACTGTTATGCTCTCTCAAGTCATTTCCCTTCTTTCCTGAGAGGGCTCATCGCAGGGGTAGATTATTATGAATAGCTTATGGGTGATTCTGTGTGTGGGCGAGAAGAGGGAAAGTGTACAAACAAACGGACAAGATCTGTATGTTCAGTTCAGGTCGGTTGAAGGTCGGGGAGATAGCCTTAGCACGATAGACTTAGCACGATAGCCTTAGCAACGGCCTCCCCTTGTTTATTCTTGGGTTGTTGGAGTCCGCTGCCTTTTCCTCTTTTTCCAGAACTCATACAGAACCCGTTTTACTTCCTCTTCTTTGTCAATGTGGTCCTCAAATAGCGGTCCTGCAGTCCAGTTTTCGTTGTATGGTTGTTGGGACAGAGCTTGACTTTTTTTGTGGAAGTGTGACGAAGTGTGGACGGGAAGAAGGGGTGGGAAGGGAGGGTAAGGAAGGGAGGAGGAGAGGGCGAGAGCGAAGGGGTGAGAGGGATAGAATGGAAAAGGTGAGAAGGGTGGGAAGGAGGGAAGGGGAGGAGGAGCGGGCGAGAGAGAAGGGGTAGGGAAGGGGATAGAATGGAAAGGTAAGGGAGAGAAGGGGTGAGAAGGGAAGGAAGGGTAAGGCAGGGAGGATTGGGAAGAGGATGGGATGGGAAGGGAGGAGTGTAAGGAAGGGAGAATTGGGAAGAGGTGGGAAGGGAATGGGATGGGAAGGAAGGGTAAGAATGGGAGGATGTGCATGGAGGGGACGATAGAGAAGGGGTGGGAAGGGAATGGGATGGGAAGGAAGGATAGTGTGGAAAGGGGGTGGGAAGGGGAGGATGGGGCGTGAGGGGGGAGGGGGGGGGGCGTAACGAAAGTGGAATGTTATGAGAGAGAGAGAGAGAGAGAGAGAGAGAGAGAGAGAGAGAGAGAGAGAGAGAGAGAGAGACTAACTGAAGAAAAAACATACACGTGGCGCTTAACATTTCACTGCTGCGTAAACATAAGGTGATTAGCGTTAATAATTATAATGACAAACCATCCCATAATTCTCCCCACCATTCCCACGTCAAAAAAGCGGTAATTACAAACATTTACCTCAAACACTGATTTTATTAAGAAGAATATACGTTTTTTTTTTTTTTTGTGTGTGCGTCTGATAAAATACACCTAATCATAATATTTTTCTTTTACAGTTCATCATTACTCTCTCTCTCTCTCTCTCTCTCTCTCTCTCTCTCTCTCTCTCTCTCTCTCTCTCTCTCTCTCTCTCTCTCTTCAGTCCATGCACACGTCTGACTTGAATTAATGGCAGATAAATATAAATTATATGCCGTCTGCATCAGCATCAACAGTGATGACGAGGATGACCTGTTTGTCGATGGTGGTGAATATGAAAGTAGCGTATGTGGTCAGTTCTTTACATTATTAATCCACCCATCATATACTCGCTGTCTGTTTTTGTGTGCTATGACTTTTTAACATATTTACATGAACCCATATCGTATGGCAGTCTTTTCCTAACATCAGAATAAATTATTTATATATTTCTCCAATTTCGTTTGAAACTTTTACTCTGCAATGAATTCCCGCTTCAATTCCACCCTTATTCCTTTTCGTCTCTTACGCGATATCTTACAAATGATCAAGCATCAGATACAAACTTCATCCCATCATACGCTCAACGGAACCTGTGGGAAGGAGTGTCATATACTTGTTGAACTTTCAGTGGTTGTATAATTGCCAAACAAACCTCATACAGCACTTAAGCAACATCCAGTTTCGCTGGAACAGGAATCAGGGTCGTGTGCATAAAACACCCAACCATACTTGGCATATACTTTGGAGTTATCCGCCATTATAGACAAGTCATATGTGTGCATAGCTTCACATCTCGTGTACAGAGAGAGAGAAAGAAAAAGAGAGAAAGAGAGAGAGAGAGAGAGAGAGAGAGAGAGAGAGAGAGAGAGAGAGAGAGAGAGAGAGAGAGATATATATATATATATATATATATATATATATATATATATATATATATATATATATATATATATATATATATATATATATATATATATATATGGAGGAGGAAAAGGGAGGGATGGTAGTAGGGTAAATGAGGGGTGGAGGTAATTGGTGGATACACGTCACAAATACGTCACGCCTCACCTGTTCCAATGTGTAAATGGCTCACGCAGGTTTTGTCAAGAGTAAACGCCATAATTAACCGCATCTGGCAATGCACAATAGCGTCAAAAATTATCGGAGTGTGTGAAACAATCTGTGCCAAAGCACCATGGTGATCCGAGTCTTCGTTTGAAAGATATTTGCAAAAAACGGTATGTCAGAGGGTCTGATATGGATAGTAGGCACCCTCGTAAATTCACGTTATTTAAAATAGCTCGCAAAATACAGCCCTTTGAAAATGCCTTGACGCGTAATTTTACGTCTGCCAACAATAAAGGGTTGTGGCGGCGGCCGGATCTCATGAATACGTAATATGTTTTCTGGACAAGGAAAACACGGGCGTGCGAGTGAAGGGAAGTTTTGTAGCGGAGGAAAGCCTCGGGATAGGCAGGAAGGCGTTCACCGGGGCCTGGCGAAGAGGGAATCACGGCCCTGCATGCACTAGCGGCGTGGATGTGCCCCTTTCTCTGTCTGATCTTGAAGCACCATCTTGAGCCATATCCACTGTTTACTCTTTTTTTAGTAGAGTTTACACATAAACTATGATTTTTTTGACACACACACACACACACACACACACACACACACACACACATTTATCGTTAGGTAGAAATCTTTTATTTCATACATGACTAATAAGCTGAAGTTGTAACACAAGGTATGAGAACAGTTGATGCATTTAGAATTAACTCTCTAATATTCATCGGTTTTGACAAGATAGTGTTCCTTTATATTTTGATACAAAACCTTACATAGACTCAAATTTCCTTTCGCGAACGTCATTTTGAAGGAATTTTATCTCTGAATTCGTATCTCCACATCAAACAATATAAATTAATTTGCTATTGAAAGGAGATTGCTCATAATCAGTCAGTGTATATGTATGTATGTATGTATATGTATGTGTGTGTGTGTGTGTGTGTGTGTGTGTGTGTGTTTTAGAAAAAAATCCAGCAGTTTCCCTGATATATTGTAATATCCAAAACTTCCTCTGAATCGCCCCCGACAGTAAATAAGTTCAAGCTTTTGGATAACAATATCAAACATCTGGAACCCCGCACTCATGTTCTACTTATATAATAACTGACATACCTATGTTATTCCTATACAATGAAACAATTAATGAACAATGAATGACTCCCTACCTGCCAAAAAGTATTACATCAGTATCAGGTTAACTAGTTGAGTCCATTATATTATATAAAAATTGTGAGTGTTTAGTAGAGCATATTCTAACTTTCAGTTCACTACATGGATTCAAGGAAGGTAGATCACGTTGTAATAATATTTGGCCAATTGATTATAAATTCTAAGAAGCTTTTTTCTTAAATCCCGGATAGTTGTTATTTGTGGTGATTCTGGCCATCTGCATGTACTTTCCGACCGCCAAAGTTGACCATTTCATGAAGGTAAACGGAATATCGAATTCTTTGCATGTTTCTAGGAAGGCCGGGTAGAGGCTGTTCAGCTTGGAGTGGTCAACAGTGGGCAGGAGGTGGTGCAGGGTGTGGTCACCAAAGCTTATCAGCACTAGGAATAGGTTACCCGCCACCTCGTATCTGAAAAGAGAAGGCGAAGGAAAAAATAAATAATGACAAAGAAAATTTTATAAAACTGATTCAGCAGAAATTTTGGCTCAAGCAACTGAGTGTCTTGAAGCTTCAACGAAATGTAGTCCGACGCTTAAAAGAATAAATAAAGTAATAAGACATCTCGCTTGTCCTTGTAATGCTTAAATATTTCGTTATTTTGAACATTTTTTTATATCAAAATCGTTGAGCTCTGACCGAGACAGATTGTAAGGTGTTGCGCTCATAGAGAGCTGGTGCGTTGCAGGTGAGTCATTGTATGGCAAAGTAGCGCACATGAAAACTGAGTGTGGGAAGGCTGTTAGCGGGCGATGTCCAGCTGCTTTTTCTGCCTTTCTTCCGATACTCTATTTATCAGTCAGCCAATTGGTCAGTCCTTCCATCCATCCTCATACATACATACATACATACATACATACATACATACATACAAACAAACAGACAGACAGACATGTCATCAGCTTGTACATTTCCACAGCAGGACTTAAGTCTCTTCCAGACGTTACGATTCCTTTCTCTCTTGTTCCTCTAGTTTCCAATTTCGGTTTTCTTAATGTTATCATAATATCATATGGGTGTTTTTATGTTTTTTCGCAGTGGGTTACACTTTGTCCATGTTTTGTCCTCTCTTTTACCGGTGTCCTTGAATTGTCTTAAATAGCCTTTAAGAATAAAATGCATAATGAGATAGTCTGCAAGATAATTGTTTGTGAAGTAGAATGGATGGTTGTCCTCATGGCATATATAGATTTGGGTCTTTTGGTTGAATGATAGCGTCGCTTTTACCTTGAGTGATTCTGAGACTTCAACTGAACAAAGTGCTTTCGTACCTGTCCCTCACTGCATCCAGCTGGCACAGACCCCAGTCTGGGTCATCCCTCATCCTGTCCCCATCGTGGAAAATGTCCGGGTGGTGATGGGCTACGGTCAGACCGATGTTCAGGAATACAATACTGAAGGTGACGTGGATGGTCAGAAATAGCCTGAAATGAAAACGAATATAATTATGTCCTTAACATCAGTATTATTGGTAATATCTGATCATCTTCACGAATACTCTGTAAATCTTATAAAAGAGGTGTGAGGATTGCATTCCCTTCAAATTGACAGTCCCTCACTGTATTTTCCCAAGTCATAAATCATTTGATTCTGTAACATTTTATAAAGTATACTTACTTGAGAGCCACCCAAAAGGATGATGAAATGGCTGCCATCACTAGCAACTCCAAGAATATCAAGAAATTTTCTGGGCGTAGTGGTGTTACCCCAGTAAATCCATTATACATCCGTTTTGACAGTTCCATGAAGTAAATGACTGCAATTAATGCCTGTT
Organism: Eriocheir sinensis; assembly: GCF_024679095.1. Classification (NCBI taxonomy): domain Eukaryota; kingdom Metazoa; phylum Arthropoda; class Malacostraca; order Decapoda; family Varunidae; genus Eriocheir; species Eriocheir sinensis. The sequence goes on along the minus strand of NC_066510.1, from coordinate 29,329,650 downwards.
CGTAGATGAAGCCAGCATATCTCTGGACGAATTTCTTGTCAGACTTTGGTAACAATTCCCAGAATGGTTCCAGCGCAGATATCTCAATATCATTGGCCGTGTTGGTGTGAAGGTGGTGTGAGAGGGCATGGGTCACGCGCCATTCATAAGATGAGTGAAGTGACAAGTCATAGTAATACATTCTCCAGTTGTCACGTTGATGGAAAAAGTTGTGAGCACAAACGACCATAAAGGCGAGAGCAGTGCCTGGAAAAGTGAGTTAATTTGAGTGACTGAAGTATCGGCAGTCTTTTTCTCTGCCATATTATATATATATATATATATATATATAAATATTTATAAATATATATATATATATATATATATATATATATATATATATTTGCAATTTTATTACTAAAAAAATATATGGGAGGCAAACACTGTTTCCCTCACATTTTACCTGCAAAAGCTGCAAGAGTGTAGGAAGATAATGCTGTTGAAGCAAGCGTCAGGAGCACATAGGAAAGAGCCAAGCCGTCCTGGATCAGCACTGTTTTCCAGGAGGGGCCTCGTCCAAGGTTTTTCAGGATGGGTCGTACCTGTTGGCCGAGTAAAGTCACGCACGTATAGAGGTTTTGCAGCTAACGTCATTACTGGGGGTGCGGGGGTAGCGCGGGCCTGCACGGCCATCTTGGTGGTCAGTGGTTGTTGTCACTTAACAAAGCAAACCTTGGTGGCGGCTGCACAAGTGCTCTGTGTGTTCGTCATGGGATACGTATGCTGTGCGGTTGGATGTTTTAAAAGACACGGGAAAGATGCTGTGTCATTTTATAGATTTCCAGCGAATCCAGAAAGTGGATAGCAACTGTGAGGAGGGAAAACTGGCGGCCGTCTGCTTCATCTCGACTCAGCGCAGTATTCATTTTGTCAGAGGTAAATATTACAGGTAAGACTGATCAGATTATTACATGAAGTAACACTCATTTAGGTATTGCCCGGGTCCCCTAGCTTACTGTGTGGCGGGGGATTACTCTGGAACGGGATTTACATGAGCTGACGGAGGTAAACACGCATGGCGGTGCTCAAGCAGGGGAAGAAAATAGGAAAGGAAATTCAGTGGAAGCAAAGTGCACAGAGGGACAGAGGTCAGTGCTGGGTGGAGTATATAAGTGTACGCAGGGAAGTGACCAAGAGTGCGTAGTGTAAGGTGACTTGCCGTCACCTGCCCTCACCTGTCGTCACTTGCCCTCACCTGTTTGCCTGCCTGTGCTGCCTACATGGCCATCACTGGTCAGCAACAGGAGATCGGCCAGGCAGAGGAACAGTCAGTCAACCACCCATTCAGTCATCCAGTCAACCAGTCAGCCATCCAGTCGGTCAGTTAGACAGACAGTCAGTTTACCAATCAGCCAGTCAATCAACCCACCCGGCAACCAGTCCACCCACCGGTCAACCAGACAGCCAGCCAGCTAGACAGCCAGTCTACCAGTCTCCTCCTCCAAGAGCACTGATTTTTTCGATGTATCTTAGCTTCGCAGCATTCTCGAGCGATCTCGCGTAATCACTTAACACAAATGATGCTGAAGGTCCTTCCATTTGCCCGCGGGTAGTGACTTAGGGATGGGGCACAGGTGGTGCGTCTGCTCGCTCTGCTGGGGAGGGGACCACCAGCGGGTTTTCAGACGACGCACAAGGTGCAGACGACGCTATTTCGTGACGTCACTGCAAAACCTCTATATCTGTTAGTGTCTACTATCTGTATGAATTTGTTTGCAATGCACTCAACTAATCTTTACTGTACTATAGCACCTGCTTACCCTTCGTTTCAAGGTTTTGTAGAAGCCATTTTCGTGAAAGGTGTACGGCGAATTCCTGGGTGTTTTGGTGTCTTTGATGTAGTATTTCTGAAGGAGCTTCTCCGGTCCTTCACCGAAGTGTGAAGCCTCAAAGGCTTCCGTGATGTCTGTGCCCTTGGTCACCTGCAGCCACATCTTCCCTGAAAGTATCAGATTATAGGCTACACCTAAATGGGACCATGGCGTGGAGGAAAAGATGCATCATAATAGGACACACACATAGCTCACAATGTGCAGCTACAATGAAAAAAAGTAAATATGATACGGAAAAAAACTGATAATATACAGAAGTTGAAGAGAACAAATATAGTGTAGACAAGATACGAAAAACCTATATAAGCTGTAAATTACGATTAAAACAGTGCAAATCAGCGGTCGATAAGACATACGTATATGATACACATGCAATATATACAAGCAAGTTGAAGACAGCGAGTCATCAGTGGACCAGACCAACAGAATGACGTGTTTGTTTCGGGAATGTAGGCCGACTTTAGGGGAACGCTCGTGCATTGAATCTAGATCATTATGTATTAAAACACTAATAGCAATGTTTGTTGATTGTTGTTGAAGGTAGTGGAAATTCAACATCCATATACCTCAATAGAAAATTAAAACTTACCTCCTGGGTGTTTGTCGATGAAGTCTGTGAGGTCATAGAGCTTGTCGTGCACTCGCCAGTAGGGACCAACATCATCATCTATTCTCTTCGCGCTTAGCCACTCCTGGAAGGTCTTGTGCGGGTAGTTTGTTGGAAACTTTTTGTAAGCGGTTAGCTTGATGCTGCTGTCACCACTCTGGGCGTCACCCTCACGAGGCGCCATGCTGTAGCAGGGTTAAAAGTACCTCTTTTTAACCCTGTGTTGTAGGACGGCACGGACACTGCTGCCCCGACGAGTCGCACTGCGTCCAGTGGCTTGGCGGCACTGAAACGCCACGATAAGGGATGCGATATCATGATCCATAGCCTCTTCGTTTGTGTGGTGGTGGGGGAGGGGTTGGGGGACTATTTGACAAACAGACTGTATCAGTATCCATGTCATCAACTGTGTGTGTGTGTGTGTGTGTGTGTGTGTGCGTGTGTGTGTGTGTGTTCAGTGCATTATTAATGCATGGAGTCTTTGGGGGTTTGCAAACGTAGGTCATGATGAACGAACTGTCGCTTTACTTTAGCCCCTGTTATCGTTCAAATATATAAATGTCATGGCGGTGTTCCAGGCATGTCTATCCGCCTCTCTCTGTGGGAGGTATCGACAACAGAATGTATCCCCGTTCATGGAAGATATAATATCATTATTGTAGTACTGTTGACTGCTGGGAGGTGTCGCGTTGGTCCAGAGGTTCCGGGTACAGCACATTCCCCTTCCCCTCTACCAACTTAATACATTGAGGATATGTGATGATGGATTATGTATTTAAATCAGAGCTGTGTTCGAATCGGCTATCTGAGGTCCCGCAGTAAGGCCCACCCTTGCACGCCAAGGTGTGGCGGCGATGGCGGCTCCGTCACGCCATCCAATGAGCCACCGGTGACAGCAGCAGACTTTTTGCGTCACTAAAACCCTAACCAGCAAGCAGCCAATCGGTGATGCTAAGCAATAATGTGGGCACAGCCTTGCGACACCTCAGGTATATGACAGTTTTGCTTTGAAATGTCCAGCCCTGTTTGATCGAGGTGGTCCTTTTCTTGTTCCTTGCACGTTGATCAGGATGAACGCGATTAGTGGCCGTAACTGACCATGGAGTGGAGACGAATTCAGTTTTCCATCGTTACTGTTGTGTTCTGTGTTGCTGAAACAGTAAATGGCTTTGATAATAATGCTCTGTTGTTGTAATTTATTATTATTATTATTATTATTATTATTATTATTATTATTATTATTATTATTCTCGACCGTGGTCATCATCGTCATTATTAATGCAACAATTGCAGTTTCATCATGATTGATATGATATTGTAGTTATAATATTTTTAAAAATTATATTTCATTACTAAGATTGCTTTCTTTTCTCCATGCCGGCCACAAGAGGTGAAATGGGAGGGTGGGAGGCGGCATGCCCATGGGGGGAGCTGCGGCGGCGCGGGGCTCCGTGACGAGGCTTGTTAAACACGAATTCTGGCGTTATAACTTGCTGAAAGTGGCACCGCTGCCGCCTACATCGAGGACCATTACCGGCACCTGGGGCTCCCACGCCACTGCCCGAGCCTGATTTTTGTGTGGAATTTCAGCGGCATAATTTTTGTTCGGTTTTATCCGGCCAGCTGCTGCCTCGGCTTGTATGTGGCAGACAGCAGATTGGCTTTATCCAGCTTCATCTCGTGCTGAAAGCTGTGTGTTTGGTGTAATGTAACAGGCGGGCCGTGGTGTGCAGCATTCACGACTTGGAGGTGATAGGTCTACTGAAACTTATCTCCTTAGACGTTGATGACTCAAGAGGAGCGTGGACATGAACGACTTATAGCAGACCACTTTGTAGAGGAGCACTTGGCTGTTCAACATCGAGACATGATATTTGTTATTTGGTATAGAACTCTCTCTCTCTCTCTCTCTCTCTCTCGTGGGAAGTGTCGGTAGATACCTTTAAATGTTTTTTTTTTTTTTTATGATTTATCGAGAAGTGCAGATAAGAGAAGTGCGTGGCTTGTAAGGTGGTGCTGATGTCGTGCGTATGTGTGGGGGAAAGCAATATGGCGCCCTATTAGGTTGATTGATGCTTCAGGCACGAATAGCGATCACAGGAAGAGAACAGAACTGCCACGTTGAAGCTTTTAACGCTGTAGTCTTGCTGTGTGAATGTGTGTGTGTGTGTGTGTGTGTGTTCCATTCTTCCTTTTCATCTGCCTATCAGTATGTATGTGTGTCTGTCTGTCTATATCTGATATTCTGCCTATGTCTACACTGCCTGTTCCTCTGTCTGCATGTGTCTGTTTCCATACCTTGCTACCTTGTTATTGTCTGGGCCCCTATCTACCTACCTGTCTGTCTCTGTCTTTTTGTCAGTCTGCCTGTCGATCGGTCTGCCTGTCAACCTACGTGCATGTTTGTGTTTCTTCTTGTCTACCTGCTTTCCTGTCTGTGTCTCAGCCCGCCTGTCTGCCTGTCTCTCTGTCCATACGTCGTTGTCTTTCTGTGTATTATTTTCTATAACGCTTTGTTTTTCTTCCTGAAAGTTACCTGTTTGCCTTTTCTTCCTGGTGCACCCGCTGAGGCACTCCACAGTACACAGAATAACTTGCCAGTGGTTCCCTTGCAGGCGTATTTATATCGCTGTGAGGTCGTGTACCCTTTATGCTGCCTTGGGATTGGGTGCAGCCTCTTGGTTGTGATTGGCTGCTTACCATCTGCGAGGCTTATTACTCAGTGGACGTCGCAGCTCAAGAATTCATGTTGTTGTTGTTTTCATGATCCGTTCTGTGAGGGTGCCTTTGCATGATCGTCTGGTGGCATCAAAGAAGCGATATTAAGGCTCGTAGCAGTGTGCAGGGTCGTGCATTTAATGTCAGTACATCCTGCGGCAGCTTCGGATATGTTGAAGCACACCATTTTACTTATGTTTATGAAAATACTGACATGTTCACGAAATCTTTAACATGTGTTTATAATAAATAGTTCATGCGTATTTATTAATTATCTTAAATGTGGATCTCTGAATTCATGCACGTTACATACCCATATTATTATTCCTTAACGTAGAACTATCTAAGCGAAGTATGAAAAAATTCGTACTGGTTTAAAGCGGCTTTACTGTGAACGTTGAATGTGAATGCTTTGTTTAGAGGTTCCGATGCGGTGAAGGTCAAGATTGAAGTAGTGGTGATAAGGGGGGGGGGGGGGGGGGTAGGGGGCGATGACTCCGTTTTTGTGTTGGGTGCTGGTGGTGATGAGGGGGGGGGGGGGCACTAGGTACGATAACTTTAGGATTGTGGTGGGTGCTGGTGGTATTGGGTGAGGGGGACAGGGTACGATAACTTTAGGATTGTGGTGGGTGCTGGTGGTATTGGGTGAGGGGGACAGGGTACGATAACTTTAGTATTGTGGTGGGTGTGGTGTCATCTGTCATCCCGTATCGTGAGACATCCCATCCTTAATTTCGCATCACGGAACCCAATCTTTACTATCACAGAGAAATTAAGTGAAGCATCTTAGTGTAAAAAAGTACCAAGGAAGACCTAAAAAGCGAGGCAAAGCGGAAAGGGTCACAAGAAGAAGAAGAAGAGTGTTTACCCCTTGACTGTGGATTTCCTACAAGATCTCACCAAGTTATAGGAATAGAACAAAAAGTGGCTGCTATAATACAATGAGGAAAAATGAAGCCTAATGGGATATCCAGCGTACCAATACCACATGGGAAACACTCCTCTATCCACCACAGAGTCAGAGAAAGACCTGTGAGATTATGTGACCAGGCTACCAGTGAAGGGATATCCAGCACACCAATACCACATGGGAAACACACCACTATCCACCACAGAGCCAGAGAAAGACCTGTGAGTTTATATGACCAGGCTACCAGTGAAGGGATATCCAGCACACCAATACCACATGGGAAACACTCCTCTATCCACCACAGAGTCAGAGAAAGACCTGTGAGTTTATGTGACCAGGCTACCAGTGAAGGGATATCCAGCACACCAATACCACATGGGAAACACTCCTCTATCCACCACAGAGTCAGAGAAAGACCTGTGAGATTATGTGACCAGGCTACCAGTGAAGGGATATCCAGCACACCAATACCACATGGGAAACACACCACTATCCACCACAGAGTCAGAGAAAGACCTGTGAGATTATGTGACCAGGCTACCAGTGAAGGGATATCCAGCACACCAATACCACATGGGAAACACTCCTCTATCCACCACAGAGTCAGAGAAAGACCTGTGAGTTTATGTGACCAGGCTACCAGTGAAGGCGAAATACGTGCCAATCGCAGCGGACGGGTTAATATCCTAGTTACATAGACACACACGTCATCATTTGCTTTCGTACTAATATGAATAAACTTGGGTGCGACAATGTTTGGGGAGGGGAACAGGGTAGTATGATGACTTTAGTATTGTGGGTGGTGGTGGTCAGGGGTTGGACAGGGTACGATGCCTTATTAGTATTGCTTGTGTAACTAAGCGGGTTCTGCCTGTCATGCCTTGCTGCTGGTGTGGGAAATGGTCTGTGAATAAATGCGTAGGAAGACGGTTGCTAGTCGGCCTTGTGGGAAGGGTCAGGGAACGGAGGCCCATGTGTGTGTGTGTAGGGGGTACGACACACACACACACACACACACACACACACACACAAGGAGAGTATATCGAGGCCCTTTCCATCTGATATTGCCTTCTCTTTTGGCCACTCATTTTCGCTCTTATTTTAGGGACTGATTATCGGGCCTTTTTTTTCTCTCAATTATTCTTTTTACCTTTGAGCTGCTTCCTTTACTAAAAAAAAAAAAGCATTGCTTATCTTGGGGGTACAGGGAAGGTCAGTTTTAACAAATACGTGAATCTTTCTGTCCCCCTGGTCATGCTGAACACCCATCCTACTTCTCTACACGTTAGGACATGTTGCTTGGCGGCATAATTATATCGCCAGAATAATTCAGTAGTAATTTGTCCCGAAAGAATAAGGGGGTGTAGAGGGCCATCCATATTCTTAAACATTTCGGTGGCCAAGCACACATTTGACAGGGCTTTCGCAGGATTTTTTTTTTCCATGGGTAGTTTTATGACCTATCTTTCGGCCACTCCTCTTGACTCTTTTGAGGGAGCAGCGAGTAGCGGGTTTTTTTTTTTCTTTATTGTTTACTTTTTGTTGCCCTTGAACTGTTTCCTCTAGTCTACTGTAAAAAAATGTTTGATCCATCAACTGTACCATGAACCAAATAAACAACCTCATTAGAACCCGATTGCTCTCTTTTCCGGCCTTTGGGAATGGTTGATGTGAGAAGCGGACGCGTCTGAGAATAATGACCATTAAATTATGTTGAGAAGTGGTGCCCCACATGGCCACTGTCAGCCGTATCAGGCCTCTCACGCACTCGCCGCACCTGACAGATTCCCGTGTGCCTCGTAGCCTCGTCCGTGCTCCCAAGGCCAAGAGACACTTATTCTCTCGTCCTTGCGTGCTCCTGGGAAAAAAAAGGACCGTATTCGTATCGGCGCCTCAGTTCGCCTGTTTAAAAAGTCTCTCGTAGAAGTTGCTGGGCTTTTCATGGACTGTTTTGTGATCCTGGTGATAGTTTAACCGTTTAACCCGACTTCTGCACCATGAACGGGAGACCTGCCAATGATACCCTGTTAATCTTTTCTGTGGGCTTAGGAAACAGTCGTCATGGGAGCCCGAAACGTGGGAAGATGGAGGTAGAACTGTGGAGTCGACACGGCCCATTCATTAAGGTTAAGCCGATGAACTGTCAAATTTACGGCCAAAAGATGGGGGTGGGTGAGCCTGACCTAACAACACCTGACACCTGGCCGTAAAAATGACAGCTCGGGCGGATTCACTTAATTAGGCTGATGTCGACTCCACCAATTTTACCTCCATGAGTGGGAGAATATTAGCCAATAACTCATCAGAGAGATACACCGTCAACCAACTAGCTACTAGGACTTCCCGGTGTGATTCGCCTATGCTCTTTATGATAGGAAAAGTAATACCAAAACCGCCAATCAGGTAGTTAAATCGAATTCTTGTGTGACTCGTCCTTCCTCCTCGAGATGAAAAACAACAACGATATGCAACGTCAGGCAGCTTGTTATAAGGAATCCTAGTGTGAGGTGTTCGTCGTGCTCCATGTGTGGGGTGAATGAACCTTATTTAGCGTGGAGAATGATGTTGCCAACGCCAGTGCTTATAGCGTGAATTTTAATCGTTGGTTTTCTTATTTTTGTAGGTGTGAAAAAAAAAGATACGTTGAAGCGAAAGTTGTATAGTGAAATATGATTGTTGGTGGTTAATTTTCCTTATCTTCTTTTATTTTTTTCCTTCTTTCTTTCTTTTCTTCTTCTTCTTCTTCTTCTTCTTCTTCTTCTTCTTCTTCTTCTTCTTCTTCTTCTTCTTCTTCTTCGAGAGAGAGAGAGAGAGAGAGAGAGAGACCCCACATACATACACAGACACAAACTCTCGTCACACAGAGGCACATCGTCAGTCCAATTGATATAAAGGTAAATCAGGATCGAAGGGGATTTTCTTTCTTTCATGCGCGGAAACAACAACAAAAAGAGCAACATAGATAGCTAAGTGATTGCAGGTGATATTTTTCCCTCTTTTTTTTTATTGATAAACGTGAAAGCTCGACACGCCCCCCCCCCCCCATCCCCCCTTCACACACACCCATACCCACACCCACACCCACACACACATACACATGCAGAAAGCAGCCTGCACCTTTTGTTTAAGACAGTGGTTCTTAACCTTTTCGGAGGCGTCGAACCCTAACGAAAACCTCCACACAGTAGGCGAACCCCTTGAGTATGAAGAAAAAATAAAAAAAAATGAAGAAAAGTAATTTTAAAGTTCGATTATTATATTTAGATAATACAAAAAATAAATCATTTTAATTAATACAAAAAAGAAAGAAAAACTGGCTTAAAATTCAATTGCAAAATTGCAGCGTGTTCCGGAGAGTTTTCGCCGAACCCCTGATGCTGGCTCACCGAACCCAGGTTAAGAACCATTGGTTTAAGAGCTACGTATGTCCCTGCCAATAGTATTTTCACGAGGTCATGCATTAGACGCTCGGTACTACTGCTAGACTATATACTACGACTACTACGACTCCTTGCTGCCCATGAATCTGCTGCCTCCATTGCACTCAGGAGCTGACTGTCACGATAACGACCAGCTGAAGATGTTTGTGAGGGTACTAAGACCTCACACTTCTCTTTATTCCGACCATGGTACTGGCTGGCTCTCTGCTCCCACGGTAAAGTCTTGGATGGTGCTTCTCTCTCTCTCTCTCTCTCTCTCTCTCTCTCTCTCTCTCTCTCTCTCTCTCTCTCTCTCTCTCTCTCTCTCTCTCATCCTTTTATCTATTGTCCATAAAATTGGTTTGTTGTTTTCTATTTGGAACGAAAGATTTTTTTTTTTTATGGATTCGTCTATTTTTTTCCATATTCACTTTATTTTTCGCTTTTCTTCTGCTGCGTTTCCTCCGTCAGTTTGAAGTTGCTTATTTGTTGATACCTGAGGAATTTTATTAGGCTGTTGGTGTCCCATGATGTCCCTGAAAATGCTGTTGATTTTTCTAATTTTCCACACATGTACCGTCGCTCCGGTCTCATGGTTCGCCGCCATAATGTAGTGTGTGCTCGTCTCCGGCTTGGATACCGGCGAGTGTGGCAGCTGGCCGAGGCGGGGGACGCGCCTCACTTCTGCAAGCTGTGTGACGCGCCCAATGCTAACACCCTTGAACACTATTGCTTGGAGTGTCCACGTGTTGCTGACTGAATACCGCAAGGACTCTCACTTGTGGAGACATGTAAATATTTATCGTCTGGAAACAATCTAGATGTTATCCTCACTCGACATCCACATTTTGGGGGATGCTAATTTTTTTTTTCTCCCTACTGTTGACTCAGTATCACAGCGTGCCCTGTGAGGCACGAGTCGCCTGTATCCAAGTTTGCATCCTGAACATGTACTAGGCTTGGCACCTTTGCGTGTAATAAATTAATCAAAACAAACAAAAAATCTCTCTCTCTCTCTCTCTCTCTCTCTCTCTCTCTCTCTCTCTCTCTCTCGTCAGCTGTGGCTCTCTAGTTTCTCGTCCCTCACATGTATTGTTTGTGTATGAACTGTTGTCATTGTGTGTGTGTGTGTGTGTGTGTGTGTGTGTGTGTGTGTGTAAGTATTATTGGAAAGTTATTTTTTACCCTCATTTATTTGTTTGTCCGTGGGGAGTGCTCTCTTATGGGCTTTTTACTGTTGGATGAGTGAAAGGTGATCACACACACACACACACACACACACACGCTCCTAGTTGTTACATTAGGTTGTTTTGAAGTTCGTACCGCATCCTAATCCCTCGTTACGTCTTGATTTTCTCTTTTCGTCTCTTTTATCTTTTTCCGCCCTGCTCTTCCTCAGGCTCTTTGAATTCCTCTTTCTGTTTCTTTATTTTTCTGTTTTATGATCTTCCTTTATTTTGTTTTTATTATTTTTCGCCCAGCTGTCTTTATTTTTTTCCTGTTTTACTAATTTCTTCATCTTTTTCATCATCATCATCATCCTTTTCTTCTTTTTCTTTTCTCCTCCTCTTCATCCTCGTCTTCTTTCTCGTCTTTTACATGCTTCTCTTCCACTGCCATCTCTTCCTCCTCAAGGTTCCTCCTCTACTGGACTTATATGCAAACAACAATAACAACAACAACGAGGCACAAACGAATCTTCCCTTTGCTGTTAAGAAGAAAAAGAAGAAGCAAAAAAAAGACCAATGGAATACAATAGTTAACCCGAATAGGCAACCATTTTCTTTATCTATCTATCTAACTAACTATCTATCTATTTCTGGTGGTGCGTTCGACTGTATACCTGTTGTCGGCGCTCCAGGGAAGGGGAGATCATTACGGAAGAGGTACACGGAGAAGGTCGTGAACGTCTATCTCCTTGCAGGGCCGCGATTTATACCTAGTTTTCGTAATCCCCCGTGATTGGCCTGAAGAATCCGCTGAGCCTGATTCACTGCAAGGTTCATTAAATTACTCCAGCGGCCGAAAAGAAAACCCGAGTCCGACCCTCCTTTGTTAGAACGGTTCGGCTGGCTGGGGGTATATTCGTTGGCCGTGTGTGTGTGTGTGTGTGTGTGTGTGTGTGTTTTCTCTTCTTCCATGTGCTCTATTTTTTTTCCTTGTTATTATTCTTTCCTTAGTGTATTTTTTTCGCATGTTTTTTTTCTTCTTTTGTCTTGTTCTTTAGTTTTCATGGTTATTATTATTATTTTTTTTTACTTCTTGCTCTCATTTTTCTGTCTGCTTTTATCTCTTCTCCGTCTTCTTCTTCGTCTTATCTTAATGAATCTCTTTCTACGTCATTATCTTCATCATCTCTACTTCTTCTTGTTCTTGTTCTTATATTTTTTTTTTTGGTTCCTGTTCTGATATTTCTTGTTCATGTTGTTGTTGTTGTTACTTTTTTTCTTCACTTCTCTCTTTTCTTCCTTTTCCTCCTCAAATCTACCTTATTTTTCTTTCCCGCCCTTTTACCTCATCCTTTATTGTCCTTGGCACCACTACCTCTCTCTCTCTCTCTCTCTCTCTCTCTCTCTCTCTCTCTCTCTCTCTCTCTCTCTCTTCTAACTTTCTGCCTTTCCTTTCATTGCCTCCCTCTCTCTCCTCCTTTATCCTTCGCTTATTTTATTCTGCCTCTCCCTCTCTCATCCGGTTTATGTCTCCCCTACTCACTTATTGTCTCTCTCTCTCTCTCTCTCTCTCTCTCTCTCTGCTCCCCTTGTTAAGCTGGAAAAGGGATCATCTCGTCTCCTTCTCTCCCATATATTGTGTTTCGTTCCATCAGTCATCTTGGTGCTGGTCTATATTCCTCTGTTCTCTCCCTCTCCTCTTAATATCCCCGCTTTACTTTCTCCTCCTCCAGCTCCTTTTCCTCCTATTCCTCTTCCTCCTCTTTTTCCTACCCCGCTTATCCTCTTTCTCTTCTCTCATCCCTGTCTTTCAATCGTCTCTTGGTTCTGAAATGGATGGAAACAGTTCTGCTCGTTCTTGCACTTCACGTTCTTGGTGTTCTTGTTTTTTTCCCTTCCTCCTTCTCCTCCTCCTCCTCCTCCTCGTTCCAGGAATCCTCGTCATCACCGCCGTCAGCACTCAAGGCCTCGCATCACACAGGATAGCAATTATTTTTCTCTTAACTGAAACGCGAATCGATGAAGTCTTGGACGTGGAAGTTGCCGAGCATGTCCCTGGGCGAACCACGTGCATATACTCTCTCTCTCTCTCTCTCTCTCTCTCTCTCTCTCTCTCTCTCTCTCTCTCTCTTATCATCATCATCGTTGTGGTAGACGGATGCTTACAGTCCACCTCATATGTTGGTATCCTCAGACACTTCCGCCACTCACATCAACAATTTCCAAAGGCCAAAACGGAGATCAGTCGAGTTTTAATGAGCGGTTTTTTAGGATCGTGGTACAGAAGAAAGGTCAAACTCACACCAGGGCCATAAAAGTACCCGTGGAAATACCCAGAAATCATACGAAAAAGCCTTGTCAAAAAACGTGTGCTTGGACGCTGAAGTGTTTGAGAATGTGACCCTTAGACTCTTGGGTTATGAATGATATATGAGTGGTCTTGAGGGGCCGTGCAGTGATAAGCATATGCCGGAGAGGCTTATCGATCACCGCTGCCCAGAAGACACGTGCAAGCAATAGAGCAGAGAGAGAGAGAGAGAGAGAGAGAGAGAGAGAGAGAGAGAGAGAGAGAGAGAGAGAGAGAGATGTGCTAGCATGTAAAAGGTTGATGGAAAAAGAACGAGAGATGAAGGAAAGAGAGTACAAAATAATTAGAGAGAGAGAGAGAGAGAGAGAGAGAGAGAGAGAGAGAGAGAGAGAGAGAGAGAGAGAGAGAGAGAGAGTAAATAAATGTAATTACCAAAGGAGTAAAGTGAGGATATGTTTGTAAAGTTTCCATGGATACCTTTGTAGCTTTTTTTGTTGTTCCGCTGACATTATATTATACACACACACACACACACACACACACACACACACAAGTTAATATTAGATTCACCGTGATACATAACAAACAGCCCGGTGCGTCACGTGGGGTTGGAGTGGTTGTCCTCACATGCTTTGGGTTTAAAGGTCACGCCGCCACAGGGAAGCACAGGATGGTGACATGTTGCACGGGTTGCACTCGTGTCACCCTTGCTCCATCAGTCCTTCCTTGGTGACTGTGGTGTTGGAGCGAGATAAATAGATAGACAGATAGAGATAAGTATGTAATGTTTAAGTAGGGTTGATTGATAGATAGATGTAGGATAGATAGATAATTTGATAGACATTCAAATGGTTAAGTAGGAGATATGTAGATTGTGAGACAGCTAGGTATATAATGTTGAAGTAGGGTTGAAAGATAGATAGATATATAGATAGTTAAGTAGGATAGATAGGTAATTGGATGATTCAGATGGTTAAGTAGGAGATATGTAGATTGTTAGTTAGACAGATAGGAAGTATGTATATAGATGGTTTTAAGTAGGAAGAGAGGCAGACGGACCGGCAGGTACGGAGGAATAGATAATAGATGAGTAGAGAGGGAAGATAAGTAGTACATTGGTGATAAGATGTTTCTGAATCTATTTCCGCATCATACTTTAGATACGGCTGTTGATGTGTGTGTGTGTGTGTGTGTGTGTGTGTGTGTGTGTGTGCGTGCTGAAAAATGAAATTAAATGTCTTCGATATTAGAATTTGTACCCTCTCCTCCTCCTCTTTCTCTCCTCTTTTCTTCATCCTAACTTCACTGTACTCAAAATCATCACATAAACTTACAATGTCGTGGATAAAATTCAATTGAAATTTTTGTCTGAGGACGCGCTCGAGACTTTGAAACTATTATACACGTTTGTGTGTGTGTGTGTGTGTGTGTGTGTGTGTGTGTGTGTGTGTGTGTGCAGCCATTACTCAGCTTAAGCTTTGGGTATTTTCTGATAACAAGGAAAGAATAATGATGTCGAGGCTGGTTTTGTATCTGCAGGGAAGGCAAACAAGTGTCATCCTTATCACTTAACGAAGAAGGGAACACACACTCACGCACACACACACACACACACACACACACACACACATACAAGGCAGGCACGTGGCGTTTCAGGTCAAGACGAAGGAAGGAGGAGGAAGACTGTTGTGCTCTCTCAAGTCATTTCCCTTCATTCCTGAGAGGGCTCATCGCACGGACAGAGTATGAATAGCTTATGAGTGATTCAGTTTGTGGGCGAGAAGAGGGAAAGTATACAAACAAACGGACAAAATCTGTATGTTTACTTTAGGTCGGTTGAAGGTCGGGGAGATAGCCGTAGCACGATAGCCTTAGCAACGATAGCCTTAGCAACGATAGCCTTAGCACGATAGCCTTAGCAACGATAGCCTTAGCAACGATAGCCTTAGCAACGATAGCCTTAGCACGATAGCCTTAGCAACGATAGCCTTAGCAACGCCCTCCCCTTGTTTATTCTTGGGTGGTTGTAGTCTGCTGGTTTTTCCTCTTTTTCCAGAACTCATACAGAACCCGTTTTACTTCCTCTTCTTTGTCAATGTGGTCCTCAAATAGCGGTCCTGCAGTCCAGTTTTCGTTGTATGGTTGTTGGAACAGAGCTTGACTTTTTTTGTGGAAGTGTGATTGGAGAACAGACAGGAGAGCGGCAATTTTTGGATGCAAGGGATGGAATGGAAAACACTGAACAAAGCGATAGAGGGTATAGTTAACAACAGCGATGATATAAGGTAAACAGAAATAGGGATGAAGGAAGGAAGGAAAGCCCTTAGGAAAGAAATGTAGGGAAAGAGATGGGATTCGGAAGAGCATAGGAGAGGAAAGATAAGACTTGGAGAGTGAGAGGAGAGAAAAGGTATGAGACGATGGAAGGAGGGAAGGAAGGGAAAAGTAAATAAATAAATGTTAAATTGTTACCAGAGACATTGTGTTTGGAGAACGGAGAGAGAGAGAGAGAGAGAGAGAGAGAGAGAGAGAGAGAGAGAGAGAGAGAGAGAGAGAGAATTTGTGGGATACGATTAGTTGAAGGACGTCTCGCTCTCTACACACACTCACACACACACACAATCTCATTAAAGAAGCTACACAAATATCATCACCCCATTGCACTCTATTAATATAATTCTCTCTCTCTCTCTCTCTCTCTCTCTCTCTCTCTCTCTCTCTCTCTCTCTCTCTCTCTCTCTCTCTCTCTCAAATACTGTTGCTGCACTATCCTTCCCCTCCTCAACCTTTATTTTTTTTCCTCTTCTCTCCATCACCTTTTATCCTATTCTGCTCTTCCTCATCACTCCTTTTTTCTCTTCTCCATCTCTTTTTTTTTCCTCCATCACCATCCTCTACCTTTCCCTTCCGCATCACTTTTTTTTATCTCTTCTCTCCATCATCATCCTTTTATTCATCTGTTCTGGTGTTCCTCATCATTCCTTCTTTTTCCCTTCTCCATCACTCTACTGTATTTTCCCTTCATCACTCCTTTATTTCTTTCTTCTCTCCATCACCCTCATCTTTTTTTTTTATTTCTCTTCGCTCCATTTTCTTCAATCCTCCCACCCCTCCCCCATTTTTTTCTTTCCCTTCTTTTTCTCTTTTCTGTGATGGCTTCAGCGTTTCTGTCAAGCTTTAATTCTCTCTCTTTCATGAGTGTACTATTTAGTTTAATAAGACATTCACCTCACTTTTTTTTTCTTTCTCCCTTTTTGTAATTTGTATATCTCATGTTGTCAGTTTTATTCCCGTACCTTAGCAGCCACCATTTTCATTTCATAATACGAGTACCCAACCTGGAAACACAAGTATATAAATCTGCTTTTTCAATTCCCTTAATCTGCTTCGTCAACTTTCAGTCAGAGTACAACTTCACAGTCTTATGTTTCTCCCTGCGTTAAGAATTTTGCTGTATTTTTTTTTTTTTTACTTTTACTTATAATACGATTCCATTTTAGTTCAGGATATTATTACTGTTGTCCGGGAAACAGATTACACAACGGGAGGCAATAAGTTAGAGAGAGAGAGAGAGAGAGAGAGAGAGAGAGAGAGAGAGAGAGAGAGAGAGAGAGAGAGAGAGAGAGAGAATCTTTCTTCATTAAATGTTTATTTCACTTAGAACAATAATACATTTTACATGACAGATAAAATACACGTTGGAAACCACGGATAAATAATGGAAGGGGGAGGGGAGAGGACGGGAAGAAGGGGTGGGAAGGGAAGGGAGGGTAAGGAAGGGAGGAGGAGAGGGCGAAAGAGAAGGGGTAGGGAAAGGGATAGAATGGAAAGGTAAAGGGGCTCTCACACATTCCCGGTCCCGGTCGCGACCGTCCCCGATGACTCCCGATAAGCCGGTCGCCGGTCGACCGGCTGTAAGATCGGGGATTGTCGGCGGCAGACCGCCGGTCGACCCTGAGGACCGTAGACGCAGCCGACCACCGCCGGTCAACTTTAAAATTTTCAAAGATATCGGCGATGCGCCCGGTCGACCGGCGGTGTGGAAAAATGTCGCCGGTCGACCGGCGGTCAGCCGCCGACACCCACGGCAGACCGGCGGCAGACCGGCGGTCGACCGCGAGTGAACACCTGTGTCTGACCTGGGGATTAGCGAGGGAGGAAGGAGGAAAACGAAGAGGAACAGGTAGGAGCGAGGGATGAAGAGAGAGAGGGAGATGCGATAAAGGAGGAAGAGGAATGGGTGAAAGAGAGAAAAAAAAAATATATATATATATATATATATATATATATATATATATATATATATATATATATATATATAGATAGATAGATAGATAGATAGATAGATAGATAGATAGAGAGATAGAGAGAGAGAGAGAGAGAGAGAGAGAAGGGAAAGGAATGGAAGGAGGAACAGGTGGGAGGGAGTGAGGAAGAGAGAGGGAGGGATGGAGGAGAGTGAGGAAGGAAGGGAGAGAGGGTGGAAAGAGATGAAAAAAAAGGAGGAAGAGGAATGGGTGAAAGGAGAGAGAGAGAGTTTTATGCACACGAATGAATTTAGGTATGAAGCTATTTATGAGGTAATTATAAATATATGAAAATGCAAAGAAAGTGTTTGCTCGTCGATGTGCAGCAGGTCTGCCGCCGGTAGGCCGGCGGTCTACCGCCGACTGACCTGCTGCAGTCGCCGGTCGGAGAAATCGAAAATCGTATATGGTCGCCGGTCTACCGCCGGCTGACCGGCGGTAAGCCGCCGGCTGACCGGCGGTAAGCCGCCGGTCTACCGCAGGCAGACCGGCGGTAAGCCGCCGATCCGGGGATTATTGCCTATTTTGTCGGCGGTCGGTCCCCGATCGGCTTATCGGGAGTCATCGGGGACGGTCGCGACCGGGACCGGGAATGTGCTCTCACACATTCCCGGTCCCGGTCGCGACTGACCGGCGGCGTACCGCCGGTAAGCCGGCGGTTTACCGGCGGTAGACCGGCGACCATATACGATTTTCGATTTCTCCGACCGGCGACTGCAGCAGGTCAGTCGGCGGTAGACCAACCTCATCGGCGGCGGCAGACCTCCTGCACATCGACGAGCAAACACTTTCTTTGCATTTTCATATTTATAATTACTCTTTCCACCCTCTCTCCTTCCTTCCTCACTCTCCTCCCTCTCTTCCCTCTTCCTCACTCCCTCCCACCTGTTCCTCCTTCCATTCCTTTCCTTCTCTCTCTCTCTCTCTCTCTCTCTCTCTCTCTCTCTCTCTCTCTCTTTCACCCATTCCTCTTCCTCCTTTATCGCATCTCCCTCTCTCTCTTCATCCCTCGCTCCTACCTGTTCCTCTTCGTTTTCCTCCTTCCTCCCTCGCTAATCCCCAGGTCAGACACAGGTGTTCACTCGCGGTCGACCGCCGGTCTGCCGCCGGTCTGCCGTAGGTGTCGGCGGCTGACCGCCGGTTGACCGCCGGTCGACCGGCGACATTTTTCCACACCGCCGGTCGACCGGGCGCATCGCCGATATCTTTGAAAATTTTAAAGTTGACCGGCGGTGGTCGGCTGCGTCTATGGTCCTCAGGGTCGACCGGCGGTCTGCCGCCGACAATCCCCGATCTTACAGCCGGTCGACCGGCGACCGGCTTATCGGGAGTCATCGGGGACGGTCGCGACCGGGACCGGGAATGTGTGAGAGCCCCTTAAGGGAGAGAAGGGGTGGGAAGGGAAGGAAGGGTAAGGCAGGGAGGATTGGGAAGAGGTGGGAAGGGAATGGGATGGGAAGGAAGGGTAAGAATGGGAGGATGTGCATGGAGGGGACGATAGAGAAGGGGTGGGAAGGGAATGGGATGGGAAGGAAGGATAGTGTGGAAAGGGGGTGACAAGGGGAGGATGGGGCGTGAGGGGGGAGGGGGGGGGCGTAACGAATGTGGAATGTTATGAGAGAGCAAAATAGTATTCTCTTACACTGGATATTCTATGAGTTGAAAAAAATATATATACGTGAAAGGAACGAATGTTTTCTTAAATATAACTGGAACAGAGATTCTTCACCTTGACACACACAAAATATATATAAAAAGGTACATTCAACACCGTCATTATCCGTAGAAAAAGAAAAAAAAAAATAATACGTCCTGCAGTGAATTTGTACTTGAGTTGCCATTAGTGATCCCTTGGGGTTATGTCATTCACTATTATAACCCGTAAAAAGTAAGAACTATAGTATCTTGAAGTGAACTTTATACCCGTGTTGCTATTTCCTTTTCTTTATTCTCTTCATCCCCTTTCACCAATTACTCTTGACAACATGTGCTGAGGGGCCGACTTGGGGCTTGCTGGGGGACTGGGGATTGGGGAGTGACGTGGGGAGAAGTGGGGGAGTCTGGCTGGGGCGGTGGCCACATACCCCACTTCCTCCTCCTCCTCCTCCTCCTCTTCGGTTTCATTCTCCTCCGACTCAAGTTCATTATCCTGCTCCACCTCTTCGTCTTCGGGTTCACCTTCCTCCTCACTCTCTTCCTCATCTTCAGCTTCACTTTCTCCCTCTTGGTCCTCTTCATCTTCCATTTCATTGTCTTCACAGCTTTCTTGTTTCTCCTCCTCCGGGCTGGTTTCATTTTCACTACTCTCCATGTTCTCCTCTTCCTCCGCATGTTCGTCGTATTTCTGTTTTTCTGTAAGTTTTCCCTGTTCTCCACTTTCCTCCACTTCCATCATCCCCTGCTCCACATTTTCCTCCTCCACCACCACATGTCCTTCACTCCCCACTGCCTCCAACACCACCCGTCCTTCTTTGTCCTCTCTCTCCACCTCCATTGCAGTTTGTCTTCTTTCTCCTTCCTCCTCCTCCACTACTGCCTTATCGCTCTCCTCCTCCTGGTCCATCACTTTCTTCACGTCCCCTTCCACCGGTTTGGCCAATCCACTTGCGTCACTCTTCCTGTCAGTGACCACCCAGCTCTCACCCCCCACTCTCTCATTCCCCGCCATCCACCCGCCGCCACCCCCCAGCGCTCTCCTTTCCTGCCTCTCACTGGCCTTTTCATCACCCGCCATCCACCCTTCTTCACCCACCCACTGCTCCACCGGCTTCCTCCGCACGCCCCTCTCCATCACCACCATTTGCTGGTCTCTCATCTCCCTTTGCATGAGAGCTCGTCCTCGGCTGATCTTTTTCTTGGCCGGGCGTGGCTCCTCCTTATTGGGCTGGCAGTTGGGGCAAGAGAGTTCCAGAGGCGGCAGAGGAGGCTTGTACCCACTGATCCATATGGGCGGGGAGGTGGCTCTGGTGGGCAGGCGGCGGCGCGGGGGTGAGGGGGAGCCGGTGCGGGAACTGGGCGGTGCAGGGGTAGGGCTCATGTTCCTCATCCCGTCAGGCGCATCATCCCGACCTCCCTGCTTGGGCGTCCCTTGTACCCATCTTGTTATGGCCTGGAAAGGGAAAGCAAGGTGTGAGTACTCGTAGGATTGGACTCTCACCTGGACCACCGTTATGCTTTTCTTTTGCAGCAAAGGAAGCAGCTGAAGAACAACAAAACAAAACAACAGATACAAAATAAACAACTAAAAAGGCCTCCTACACTGCTTCTATAAATGAAAATAGACTAGATTAGCCAGAGGAGTCGTCAACATGTGATACTTATTTTTTTTTAACGTTAATACTACAGTGTGTTAGTTGTGTGTGTCAAATGGTCTACACTTACTACATAATCATTCTCTGCGGCATGCGTTGTGTGGCTATTCCTGTATTTGGCGTTTCAGCGGGAGTACACACGTGACTCCCCGTTAATATCCCAGTGGTTGTCTGTGTATGGGTAGGTGGGGTTGAGGGGTGTGTGGTTAGGGGGTTGCTTGTCAAGGTAAATTATATGTCGGTGAATCTTATGGTTTATTTACTATATTCTCGGTGACTTGCAATGTGTGTCCTCGAAGCGCTAGTGTTAGTCTGCGTGTGTCTAAATCTGTTATTCATATATACTCCGTGGTTTTGTATTTGATTAACCATCTGCTGTTTATCCTTTTATCGTCACTCCCCATGCTAGAATACTTAATCCATGTCTAAATTCAGTTGTGGGATACGTCTCTCTATCCCTTTTATCCCATGTTTGTTTGCCCTATTCCTAACATTTTTTTATCCATCTATTCTTTATGCATGCTTGTCCTTCCTGGGTCTCTCATGCTCCTTACCTACCCTTCACATGCACTCCCTCACTCCTACATGCCACTTATTCATACCTCCCTCTCTACTATGTTCTTCACTCTCACCCTGATGCCCCCTCCCCTCACCTCCCTCATTTCTTCCTGCCACTTAAGGGTCATATTCTTAAACATTTCGACGCCCAAGTTCACATATTTGACAAGGCTTTCCTAGGAGCTTGGGGCTATTCCAGGGGTAGTTTTGTGACCTTAATGGTAATTTGACCCTTCTTCTGTACTATGAACCTAAAAAGAACTTATTAGGACCCGACCGATCTCATTTTTGGTCTTTGAAAATAGTTGATGTGAAAGACGAAAACGTGAGAATACCGACCTTTTATTCCTACCTTCTCTACGCTATTCACCCTCATTCTGATGCCCCGTCCCCCCCCTCCTCACCTGTCTCATTCTTACCTGTTGCACCTTTTCCCTCAGGGCCGCCATGGTGTGTATGTCCCTCGCCCTCTCCGCTTCCTGGCCTGGGCTCCTCCCGCCTGAAAGTGGTCCGTCATGCATGTTATGAGGAACATACACACACACAAGGGTTCTACTGCAAGTCCAACGCCTCAACTCCGCCATGTCGGTAAGTGTTGCGAGGAAAGCATTGTTATATTCCGTGTTGGTTATGACGAGTGTGGGATGCTGTTGTCTTTACGTGCACTAGTTAATTATTGCTCCTGTGTTGTGACTATTTCCGCAGTGTCGTGTGTACCCTCTCGACGTTGGCAGGAATGATAATAGCATGATAATACACCCTCGAGCTAGGCAGGAATGTTCAGCATCTACTACTCCGTTTAATTATATTCTCTCTTGATGTGATTAATTTAACCATTGCTCTAGTGAAGTGTTGTCTTCTCTTCCGTGCTGTCTTGTTTAATTAACCCTCGAGGTAGAAAGAAATGTCAGGGATGTTTACCCTATAACTTGCAGCTGTTTGAGTGGTCGTGATGGGCACTACTTCAGGGACGGGGAGTTTTTTCAGAGCGAGACCCAGATTAGACTTTATGGAGCAGCTCGCGGGGCCGGAGTGAGAAACAAGAACCCCAAAGGGACTAAATAGAATTATACTGAAAACATTTAAAAACATACAATTCAATGAGACACCCAGTCACACCACACCACACATCACTCCCAACCACAGCAAACCGCATATCACAACCAGCCACCACACGCCACTCCCAGCCACATCAAATCCAGCCACGCCATGTCACACTGCCCATTACAATCGGTCACACTACACTGCGCCATGTTACACCATACGTATAGTAATACACTTTACACATCATCTCTTCGCACATACAAATACCAGTAGTTGTATTGTATCAAACAATTTCCATTGTGAACGATCCTGGGCCATTTATCATTCTTTTTTTTTATAACGTCACGCATTCTGCAATAATGTTAATTAAATCGACACAACATTCCCTATTTAATATTTCGGATAATGAAGTAGCCTCAAAGTGGCCAGCCTTGCCCAACCAAGAGTAAGAGACCGACTGGTGACTGATTGGTCGTTGCTGCCTGCTGGTGTATTGTGTCTTTCTGTCCAATTCTTGTACGAGACAAGTCACCGAGCGGTAACTGACACGTCAAACCCGACTCTCTCATCCTTGCACATGGCCGCGGGTCGGAAGTTGCCCGCCCATGGACCATTTCATTATCGCATCCGTAGTGTTACTTTCCGTGGTGTGGTTGTTGTTATTCTTTTAGAGGAAGGAAGGAATATTCAGGGTGCTCTCTATGTGGGAGCGAGGCTGGAAGGAATGCCGTGGGTACTCCTTGACTTGCATCTGTTTAATTGGTCGCCGCTCCTTGGGAGGCAGCGCCTCTCATCTCCCCCCTTCATGCTGTGCTCCCCTTCGTTCCGCATGCAGGAGTAGGTAATTGTAGAATGATTACAGTGCGTGACGGCAATTCCTGAATCGGAAGCGAAGCGTAATTACATGCAAGACGCAGGAATGAACAAAGTCTTCGGGATAATTGCACGTCGTGAATTTCCGACACGCCGGATCTCCTGGGCCGAGACCAAGGTACAGGTATTTGGAGGCTTAATGGGTGAAGCGGTACAGTCTGCAAGTGTGTGGCGAGGACATCCAGATCTGGGAAATTATTCATATGTTGGTAACTGCTGAAGGCTAGCGTTGTGGATGCGGGGCAGTGGGCGGGGCGGCGAAGGCTGTCTCAAGGATGTTTGTCAGACCCCCCTCCCCTCACCTCACCCCCCATCTATGTATTGCGACGCACCATGCTCTTGTCCTGGAAACAAGATGCGATATTTTCTCTTAAATTACCGAGACCTATGCCTACATCCTATTACTTGCTGTGTAATTTAAGCCTTCGTGACTTTGAAACGTTTCATTAAATATATAGCATCGCCTGTCCTGTATACACGTTAATATGTTGACGCGTTGTGAGTGCTCTCAAACCCCCGTGGCCCGTTTCCCAGAAGCTGGCGTGACAACAGAGGCGTGTGTATGTATCCATGGGGGAGGGAAGGGTAGGGGTGGCCGTCTATATTGAGGGTAATGGCAACCCCTCTCACACCTGGCACGTCCAGGAATCCACACCTGTCCTGATGCATGTTTCCGAGATGGAGGTGCGGGTAATTAATGATCCCAGAACCCAAATCCTTGTATGCTCAGTGTAACCACGACGCTCCAAGGCAGTCGGCGAGCGTTATCATTCAAGGTTAATGCGACGTAGTTCAGCATCGCCCCGTGGCCCGAGGCGGAGGCCGAGGGGATTAGTGGAGATTTGTCAGCCGAGGTATACGAATGATTGATACTGCGACTTGGACTTCGTAAAATAGATGTGAACGTTTGCATACTAGAGATGTAAAAACAGCAACAATAATAGTGACGATAAAGATATTAATAGGATAGTGGAGGAGGCATACCAACAAACAGGCTACTACTTTGGCGGGTCAGTCAGGCTCACTCACTCACTCAACTACGCAGTTTGTTTTGTGTCGGGGCGGAGCTGACCCGACGCCACGCCGCACCTCCCCCTCCCTCTCTCTCTCTCTCTCGCTCTCTCTCACACACACACACGGAATATTGTCGAACGTACACAGCATCCCTACACATGCACGCCAACATACTTCACAACCCGCTACATTCTGCAACGTTCTGTCCTCGCCACACGTTCCGCCAGAGCCGCCACGCCCTCCCTCCTTCATCATTCGCCTCCTCATATCGTTACCACTCTGATGCTTCTTTTGCTCACCGTCACACTAATGCACACCTTCACGCCCTATCTTCTTTTTTGCCTCATGCACCAAGCACCACATTCACCTGCATCACCACGACATAGCATAAACACCGTATTACCTTTCCTTTCGCCACTCCCATGCACACACACACACACACACACACACACACACACACACACACACACACACCCTTCATCAGGCAGGCTACACCCCCTCACTACACCTTCACGTCCTCATCACCACGATTCGCAGCATTCACCTCACCTGATTGCCTATTGAGGGATGATGAGGAAGCACTGCGTTGATGGGTTGAATGAAGAGGATGAGTATGCTTGAGTAGACCTTCCTAAACACGAGCAATTGCAAAGTTATTATTGAAGTGTTCCGGTCACAACACGCTCACGTCCTCACTCCTCAGCTCAGCGCCTTTTAACACTGGACCGAAGGGTTAGATTTTCAGCTTGTTCAGGCCGGGTAGAAGCCAAGTTGTCGCCGTGTCCCAGGTCACAGGACGCACTCAACTGTCCATAGCTCGTCCCCGCTCTCACTCCCTCTCTGCTCAGGTCAGCGCCACTGCCTTCACACACGCTCGGGTCATGGGGACAAGTGACCTTTAATATATATTTACTAGTCTACACTTTACTAAAAAAAAAATCCTTCTAAATTTAAATCTTGTGAAGGTGTTTAATACTAACGAAGTATGCCAAAAATATATATATGACCATAATTATGACGACTTAATTTTTTTATTAATTATATATAGAGCAAAAATACCATCTCCCTATTTAGTGCCAGATCTAATGGAAGTCGTACTTTGTACACTCAAAAGTACCAAATCTGGTACGATCGTACCAAAAACGGCAACGCTGAGTGACCTTACCCAAAGCCTCACCTCCCTCACGCGCCAATCACGGCCCATCTCGCTGTCGGCAGGTGGGGCAGCGGGGGTGAGGGGGAGGGGGCATAGTGGAGCGCGGGACAGGCCATTGGTGGGGATCGTGTTTGAAATTACTGTTCCTGGAGCTAAAACGGAGGCGATAACGGAACAACAAGTAAACAAGGAGTGCGAGAAGGACCAAAACACAAGCTACTGCTGCTACTATGTTTGTTGTTGTTTTTGTTGTTGTTGTTATTGTTGTTGTGGTCGTTTTCCTGGTCCTCGTGTCGTAGCCTCCAACACTACTTTTATTGTTTTACTGTTTGTGGTTTATTTGAGAGAGAGAGAGAGAGAGAGAGAGAGAGAGAGAGAGAGAGAGAGAGAGAGAGAGAGAGAGAGATGCGTAGTGGAATGTGGGAAAGTCAGGTCATGTGTAGAAAATAGACCGCACAGTCAAGGCTGTGTTTGTTTGTTTGTGTGTGTACGTGTGTGTGTGTGTGTGTGTGTGTGTGTGTGTGTGTGTGTGTGTGTGTGTGTGTGTGTTTTCATCCCTTATTGGCTCGCCCCACGTGAACAGTAATTTGGTTAGTAGGAGAAGAGTGTTATGACGTGACAGGGGGTTGGGGTGTTGTGGTGATGGGGTGTGACCTACCCATGGATGTTGCACTAGCCCTGTGTCGGATTAATAAGTTCTCCCACCACGCTGACTGCTCTTCAGAACTTGCCAACTGCACGCCTCCCCCCCACCCCCCCACCCCTCCCGCGGCACCGCTGCACTCGACTTTCCACTCTAGCTCATCCCTATACTGTCCAAACCCCTTATGCAAGAGTTAACCAGCATATTCACTCTTTCATCCCTCTTTTTTTTCATATCAGACACGGCTCAAGGGCAATAAAAAGAGTACAAAAAAAGCCCGCTACTCGCCGCTCCTACAAAAGATAAAAGTAAAGAGTAGCCAAAAGAGAGGTCAATTTGCAGCGTATGCTCCCAACTTGACCTAACTTAACCTAGCTCTTGCTCACATGTTAATCGTCCGCCAAACATTCGGCCTCATGGGGTTGGTGATTAGGGTGATTGCCGCGTGCTGAGTCGACACAAACAGATTTCCAGACCCACAGCATATCTAAACGGTGCCACAGAATGTGTAACAAGCCGCGACGTGCCATTGTAACAGTATAGGAACGCAGTGTATTCTCGTAGGCCTCATCTTCATTCAAATTCCCCTCAGCGCAGTCTCTCTTATTTCAACTAAGGTATTATGTGTTATTTCTTCCATAGTGGGAGTGCATGGTGGTTAATCTGACGCGTTATGCTATTTATTTTTATTATTATTTTTTGTTTAGTTTGATTCTCTGGTTTTCATTCCCTTTCCCCTCGTCTGCACCTCCCCTTCCTCGACCCCTTTTTTTTCCGCCCCTCTTTTATTAGTTTAACTTCATCCTATTAACCACCGATTGATCCTCATTTATTCTTCACCTTCCTTATTGCTTCACCCCCCTCGTCTGCACCTCCCCTTCCTCGACCCACCTTTTTTTTCGCCCCTCTTTTTGTTTTAGTTTAACTTCATCCTATTAACTATCGATTGAGCCTCATTTATTCTTCACCTTCCTTATTGCTTCACCCCCCTCGTCTGCACCTCCCCTTCCTCGACCCCCTTTTTTTCCGCCCCTCTTTTATTAGTTTAACTTCATCCTATTAACCACCGATTGAGCCTCATTTATTCTTCACCTTCCTTATTGCTTCACCCCCCTCGTCTGCACCTCCCCTTCATCGACCCCTTTTTTTTCCGCCCCTCTTTTAACTATCAATTGATCCTCCTCTCTTATTCACTCACCCCCTGCTCCCCCCCACCTCCTTCCCTCCCCCCCTTTTTTTTCCCCTCTTTTTATTTTTTAACTTCATCCTATTAACTATCGATTGAGCCTCATTTATTCTTCACCTTCCTTATTGCTTCACCCCCCTCGTCTGCACCTCCCCTTCCTCGACCCACCTTTTTTTTCGCCCCTCTTTTATTAGTTTAACTTCATCCTATTAATTCCCATTCCTTGTTGTTTCACTCCCTCCTCTGCACCTCCTCTTTCTTGTCCTCCTCCTCTTTTCTTTCTTTTTTCGCCCTCTTTCTCTTCTTTTTAATCAGACGCTTCTCTTAGCCACCCATTGATCTTCTGTTTTTCTCTTCCTTTCACCTTCCTTGTTGCCTCACCCCCCTCGTCTGCACCTTCCCTTCCTCTCCCCCTTTTCTTTCTCTTTTCCTCCACCTTTCTCTTCTTTATAGTCTGACGCTCCTCTTAGCCACCAATTGATCCTCTGTTATTCTTCTCCTTCCTTGTTGCCTCACCCCTCTTTTGAACCTCCTCTCACTTGCCCTCCTCTTTTTCTTTCTTTTTTCTTCCTCTGACGTTCCTCTTAGCCACCGATTGATCTGTTTTCTCTTCCTTTCACCTTCCTTGTTGCCTCACCCCTTCGTCTGCACTCCTTTGCTTTTCCTCTTCCTTTTTCGCTTCTCTCTCTCTTCTTTTTATCTGACGCGCTCCTAATACCCTCCGATTAATCCTCTGGCATTCTCTTCCTCGCACCTTCTCTGTTGTCTCACCCCCTCCTCGTCTGAACCTCCCCTGCTCTCCTCCTCGCCCCATCCCCCCCCCCCCGAAAGCCTTGCGTGGCGTATCATGGTGAGCGGCAATTATCTAGGCAAATCGGTCGTGTCTATCATCGTTTAGTCGGGTTTTTGCTCTTATTGGCTCAAGGTAAATGCGGTGTGGCTGAGGAGATTACTTTCCTCATGACTACAGGTGATACAGAGGCCAGGTAGGGGGGGGGGGGCAGCGCGCACCTGGGAGGGCGTGGCGGAGAGGAACTGCAGGTGTTGCGGAAGACCGTGACTCATTGCGGCCGTCCCTCGGGTGGATTAGCGGAAAAAGAGGTGTGTGCGTGTGTGCGTGTGTGTGTGTGTGTGTGAATGAGTGTTTGTGAGGTAGATATATAGATAAAGAGATAGAAAGCTAGAGAGAGAGAGGAGGCATATAGGTATAGATAAACATAGGTAGAGAGAGAGAGAGAGAGAGAGAGAGAGAGAGAGAGAGAGAGAGAGAGAGAGAGAGAGAGAGAGAGAGAGAGAGTAATCTTTCTTGTCTCGTAAAAACCGTATTTCTAATGACGGATTATCAAAACACGCCACACTAATGAGGGCTGCCTTTTATTCTCCTCCAATCTCTTTCGTACCTCTAATCCACCCTTTTCCCTTATCTCACGGGCGGCTGAGATTAATCCCCCGAAATGAACACACGCACACACAAAAAACAAACAAACAACGAGGAGCTTTTATAGATACATGGGAAACATTAAGACCCCGAAACATAATGAAAAAAACCCATCAAAGAAATCTCTGGAATCGATAAGGGTAGGAAAAAAAAAAAGAAACGGTCTAATATGCGCGCGAGAAAAAGACTCAGTAAACGACACACAGCAACGAAATAAAACCGGAAAGGTAGAAAAAAAGTATTTCTGACGAGATTGTGAATGTTTAGGAGAACCAGGATGAAATGGAGGGAGGAAAAGCGTCGAGCGCGCGAAACATACGGGAGAAAAATGGCGACAAATTGTGAGAAGCGAAGGGAAAAGCGTGTTCGGAAAAATAGTTATAATAAAGGGTTTCGGGAGAGAGAGAGAGAGAGAGAGAGAGAGAGAGAGAGAGAGAGAGAGAGAGAGAGAGAGAGAGAGAGAGCATGGTAAGTGTAAAAGCACTCCAAGGAAAACATATGAAAATGGAGAGAAGGAAAAAAGAGAAATGGAAAATGACAAAACGAAAGAGGAGGAGGAGGAAGAAACGGAGGAACAGGAACAGGAACAAGAAGAAACGGAGAAGGAGGAGGAGGAGGAAGAAACTGAGGAACAGAAGCAGGAACAAGAAGAAAAGTCGTAGGCAGAGGAGGAGGAGGAGGAACAGAAGGAAGAAACGGAAGAGGAGGAAGACAAGGAACAAGAAGAAAAGGAGGAAAGGACAAGACCAGGAGTGGAGGAAGCAGAAAAAAAAGAAAACCATGAGGCGAAGGAGGAGGAACAAAATGAAGAAACGGAGGAACAAGAGCGGGAGAGGAGGAAAGAGAAAAACATTAAGGCGAAGGAAGAACAAACAAGAAAAGTAAGATGTGGGGCAAGAGGAAGAGGAAGAGGAGAAAGAGGAATGAGAAGAAGTGGAGGAGGAGGAGGAGGAATAAAAGCTGGAGGGAAACACGGGGAGGGAAAATTAAGCAGTTGGTGCCGCAAGGAAGAATGCGCTGAATATACTGTGCTTTCAACGGCGTGCAGAGTTGACTTGAGAGAGAGAGAGAGAGAGAGAGAGAGAGAGAGAGAGAGAGAGAGAGAGAGAGAGAGAATCATGGTTAACCAGCATCATCGACTTTGCATTCATCATGGAGGTGTCAGGCAACGTTCAAGGGTAACTGAACTAAAAAAAAACACCAAAATATACACACGATTTATTCCACACACACACACACACACACACACACACTTTTTTTTTTGTTATTGCGTCTTGAGGAGGCTTGAAGTGCATAGAGGTTGCGTTGTCAGACTCTGGGATATATTTAATTAGGAGGAGGAGGAGGAGGAGGAGGGGGAGGCAATAAGGGACGAATATGAAGTAGAGGAAGGATATGAAGAGCAAGACAAAGAACAATAACAACAACTCAACACAATAAGTAGGAAGAGGAAACGGAAGATGATTATGGGGAGGAGGAAAGGGCGAAGGAGGAGGAGGAGGAGGAGGAAAAGAGAAAGAAAAAGAAGAACTAGAGGTAGAACAATAAGAATAACAGCAACAACAACAAGTGGGGAGGGGAAAGCGATAAGGAAGACGGTTAATAGGAGGAAGAGAAGGAAAAGGAGGAGGAGGAGGAAGAAGAGGAGGAGGAGGAGTTACTATTACCAGTGTTGTTGTGATCTGGGAAGTCATCGTGATTCCTCGTCTCGCCGCAGCAACTGTCCACGTGCCTCGCCCTTAACAACCCGCACATCAACAAGGGCGGGAGAGGGAAGGCCGCGGCGGGGCGGTAACGATGGCCCATTGACACACGAGGCACGTCGCCCTGTTGACCCGCAGCGCCGCATTTCATTCAACAGATTGATTAGCGAGTGACCAACACCCGGCCGTCAACACAAGCGCAGGACAGCAAAACACGGGTGATGATGGTGGTGGTGGTGGTGGTGGTAACGATGGTGGTGGTGGTGCAGGTGGTTGTAGTGAGGATGGTATTGGTGTTGCTGGTGATAGTGGTGATGGTGGGTGTGGTGTTGATGATAGTGGTGGTTGTAGTAACGATGGATGATAGTGATGATGATGATAATGGTGGTGGTGTGTGTTTGTGATGAGGGAAGTAGTGATGGTGGTTGCTGTGGTGGTTGTGGTGGTGGTTGTGGTGGCGTGCGGCGGTCCCTCGTCCTGGCAAGTTACGTCATCACTTTTTTTCATCCGCGTGTCCTGCCGTTGCGTCATGGATTAGACCTTTTCTTCCTTGACGTCATGCGGAGACAATTTTTTTGGGGCCGAGGATATTTACTATTTTGTTACGGGGCACCGCTGCATTGTTTTTGCGGTGCCGCCTCCATGTGTGTGTGTGTGTGTGTGTGTGTGTGTGTGTGTGTGTGTGTGTATTTCGTCCGCCGCCTCCACCCCACACTTTGCCCCCTGACTAAAGCTCGCGTGCGTTTAATGTTATGGCTGGTTAGTTTATGTTCCTTGTCTCGCCCAGTGTCCTGACTCACCGTATTGCTGGCAAGTGGCGAGGCGCGCACCGAGGCCGACCAGCAGCACCAGCATGAAGGCTCTCTGGTGAAGGTTAGGTTAGGTTAAGTTAGGTTAGACTAGGCAAGGTTAGGTTAGGTTAAGTTAGGTTAGGTTAGACTAGGCAAGGTTAGGTTAGGTTAAGTTAGGTTAGGTTAGACTAGGCAAGGTCAGGTTAGGTTAGACTAGGCAAGGTCAGGTTAGGTTAGACTAGGCAAGGTCAGGTTAGGTTAGACTAGGCAACAGTATCAACACCAGTAGGAAGAGGAAGAGGATGCGGATGACGATCAAGAGGATGAGGAGGAGGAGGAGGATCACCCAAGACTCACCCGGGGCCCCCTAGAAGTTTTTGAGCTCTTGAGAAGACTATACATATCACCTCCCGCTATGCTGTCTGGCCGATGTCGCTATTCTGTCTGGCTGATGTGACTTAATTTATTTTGCTTAACATTTTATTTGAAGTGATTTTGTCGGTGGGAGTTTTGTCCATGAAATAAAGCGGAAAATACATACATACCTACATACCTACATAAATTTATTCAAACATACACGCATTAGTTCGCACGTGCATATATCACACACGCATTCGCTCGAACTACCATCAGAAACTATTGCTGCTACTGATAAACTGTAGCCTTTGGTCTGCGTATTTGATTATTTCCGAACAAAATATTTTCCGCTATGTGTGTGTGTGTGTGTGTGTGTGTGTGTGTGTGTGTGTGTGTGTGTTGGGGGTGCAGCTGTGTTTTTGTGTGTGAGGATCGTCAGGTTTGCGTGTGTGTGTGTGTGTGTGTGTGTGTGTGTGTGTGTGTGTGTGTGTGTGTGTGTTGGGGGGGGGGGGGTTGTGTGAATGCGGGGGTATATATGTGTGTGTGTGTGTGTGTGTGTGTGTGTGTTGTTACCATTCTTCGTCTATCTCTCCTCCTCCTCCTTCATCATAATTTTGAGTACGAGTAATACATAGAAGGGTTACATAAGGGCGGGTTCACCTATTCCCGCCCCAGTCCTCGAGAGTCACTCCATACCAACACACGCATTAGGAACTTGAAGTGCGCACGTTCGGTAAAGGGTGCCAGGGGGGTGGAGTGGAGGGGATAAGGTGGGGGAGTGGAGGGGTGGAGGAGGGGGAGGGGGCTGACGAGGTGTAATGGGGTTAGTGTTAACGCTGAGTCTCCATCGGAAAGGAAAATATGACGCGTTTTTTCCCCGTCACGAGCAGTTTAGTGGAGGCGATGAGGTGAAAATTCTGTGCCGTGTTGGCGGGATGACGTTTTTTATCGGGACGACTTGCCACTGCTGCTGCTGCTGATGATGTTGATGATGCTCTTGCTCCGCTTGAACGAGTCCGATACATGTTTAGTTCACACGGCGTACATGTATAGAATAAACATCCCGTGCAGCAAAATGAAAGGAAAGATGTATGTTTGTCACTGCATGTTTTTTAATGTTTTTTTTTTTCACCTTATTTTGTGTGTGTGTGTGTGTGTGTGTGTGTGTGTGTGTGTGTGTGTGTGTGTGTGTCTGGTCGCCGCGCAGTGTTAGGTTCTTCATTTAGTATACATCAAAATTTTCTGTATCTAATTTTGGGTATTATTTTTATTTTTTTTATTTTTGTCTACACGCCACGAAGGGTCAGGGTCTTCACTTGTTATATATATCATGTTTTTTTTTTCATCTCATTTTGCATGTCATTTTATTCGTCGTCGCCCTTGTCGTTGTTGTTGTTGTTATTGTTGTTACCGAACTACTACTACTACTACTGCTACTACTACTACTAACTTCTACCACCACTACCATTATCACCACCACTACCACTACCATAACCACTCTACTACTATCTATTTCTCCTATCATCACCACTTACCTCCTCATCATTCTCATCCTCATCATCATCACCATCATCGTCTCCTCCAGGTCGAAGTAAGTCGGTGTGACCATATATATAACAGCTTCGTGATCCGCCGCTATCATACTTTCTGCCTCCACTGTAGACGGATTGCAACGCTGAACACTGACACATGCGATCCCCTCCCCTGATCTTTTTTTTTTCTTTTTTTTTCCGTCACGAGGTGTGTCAAATGGCAATGAAAAAAAAAAGAGGTAAAAGCTTTTGGGTTTGTTTGAAGGATTATTTTATTCTCGTCAAGGTCAGAGTGAGTCGTCCACATGTGTGTGTGTGTGTGGGTGGGTGTGTGCGCGCGCGGAATTTCTAGGTCTCTCACACAACAGTATTGCGTCCTTGTTCGGGCGTTTCCAGGTGAGACTGTCCGGGTAGGTATGTAATTAGTGACTAAGGTGACAGATGGTTCGGGTTGAAAATGTGGAGGCAGTGGGCGTAGGAAAGGAAGAAGGAAAGGAGAGTCAGGAGAAAGAGAAAGAGGAGGAGGAGGAGGAGGAGGAGGAGGAGGAGGAGGAGGGAAGAAATAGGAGAATTTTGGGAAACTTGAGAATGACCATAAATAATTAGACGCTCTCTGGAATTATAGGACGAAGAAAGAGACGAGATGGAGGAGGAGGAGTAGATGATGAAATTGAAGGAACGTGGAAGTTAATGCAAAGAATTGAAAGTTTATGTGGAATTAGCGGAGGAAGAGAGAGAGAAGAAGGAGGAGAAGGAGGAGTAGGAAGGGGAGTCGAACGGGTAACAGACGAGGCTCTTTAGATGTCAATAAGATGGGAAGGTAGACAGGTAGTATCCAGGCAAAGATATGTCTCACGTGATATTAGATCGCACCTCAGTATTGGGAGTATTGCCTCTCTCTCTCTCTCTCTCTCTCTCTCTCTCTCTCTCTCTCTCTCTCTCTCTCTCTCTCTCGTTGTCCAGATGAAACAATAGGAAGGAGAAAAAGGAGTCTCTTTACGGAAGGGAATATTGCCCTACTCCCGGCCTGGGTAAGGGAGCCGCGTGGGAGGACCATTTTCTCGGTGGCGGCGTCTCGGAGAGTGTTTGTGCCGCGGAAATAGAGAATGATCGAGCCCCGCAGGTCACCGTCTCCACCGCGGCAACGGCGATGACAAAAACGAAAACATCCGTAGCAATATCAGCAAAAATGATAACCGCGAAGACAATAATGGTGACACTGGGAACGAGACGCGCGCGAAAATAAAAAGGAAAGTAATTGCGGCCATAACACTGCCAAGGTGACACCCAACGCAACAAATATATATATATATATATATATATATATATATATATATATATATATATATATATATATATATATATATATATATATATATATATATATATATATATATATATATATATATATATATATATATATATATATATATATATATATATATATATATATATATATATATATATATATATCGTCATTCCATTGCACGTGCAGGCAAGTATTTATGCATTGTGTGTGTGTGTGTGTGTGTGTGTGTGTGTGTGTCCAGCCATACATCCCTGCAAGCAATCATCAATCCATCCATCCATCCATTCCTAACACACACACACACACACACACACACACACACACACACACACACACACGGCGCCCCATGCACACTCTTCCCAACCACTTTCCTTCCCCCTCTCATCCTATGTTCTCTCCCCTTCCCTTACGTATTCTCCCTTTCATTCTTGTATTCCCATGCCCTCCCTTACCCACCCTTCCTCCTCTTCCTCCTCCCCTTCCCTCATGTCTTCCCCTTCCTCTCATCCCTTGCTCTGACCCCCTTCCCTTCCTCCCTTCTCATGGTTTCTCACTTTCCATCTCTTCCTCTCCCTCTCCTCCTCTCCCTTCCCCTACCCTCATCAGCCTCTCCCCACTCCTCTCACCCTTCTTACTCCTTCCCCTTCCCACCATCTCTCTCTCCCTCCCTCACTCCTTAACTCCATTTGCATACCCTCCCCTCCTCCTCCCTCTGACTCTTACCACTCCTGACTCTTCCTCTCTCCCCCCCTTTCCTTCCCCCATCCCTCTCCCCCCCCTACCAGTTACTGCAAACCCGTGCGAATTCGTCATTTTATAAACCCACGCGCTCAATGGAAGGACTTATAACAGGGTCCATTTGTATTGTATTTCTGTTGTTGTTTTTGCTTTTTTTTCTCCGACATCTCCACCAACTTGACTCTTATCGTTTGTGTATCTGTTAGAAGGAAAGAGAATGGAAGGGAATGGAAGAGAAGAGAGGAGAGGAGAAGAGAGGAGAATAGGGGGGGGGGGGAGAAAAATATAGAGCAAAGAAGTCACTCTATGCACCCCACTCTCTTCTTTTAATCGCCTCCTCCTCCTCCTCCTCCTCCTCCTCCTACTCCACCTCCTCTTCCTCTTCCTCCTCCATCTCTCTTTGCCGTCCTAATTTTCTCGCCTTTCTGTTTCTAAGTTTGTGTATTATTTACTTAACACACACTCTCTCTCTCTCTCTCTCTCTCTCTCTCTCTCTCTCTCTCTCTCTCTCTCTCGTCATTCTATTGCACGTGCAGGCAAGTATTTATGCATTGTGTGTGTGTGTGTGTGTGTGTGTGTGTGTGTGTGTGTGTGTGTGTGTGTGTGTGTGTGTCCATCTATCCATTCATCCATCCATCCATCCCTCCATTCATACATACTTACATACATACATTCATAATACATAAATATACATACAAAACACACACACACACACACACACACACACACACACACACACACACCGAAGCCAACCAGTGGAAGGTGAATGTGGTGAGCACAAAAGTGATTCTGGTCGCGGAGTCTGAGGGAGGGAGGGAGGGAGGGAGAAGAGTTTACTGAGAAAAATTGACCGGTGGGAAAACTTTGTCGAGGAATGAAAGTCTTTTGCTGAGGCATACTGATGGATTGTTCCGCGGCGGGAAACTTGTGGGAAAACAGCACACCCGCCCCGGTAAAGACTTCGGGTGTTCAAGAAAGAAGAAAAAAAAAAGAAATTGTGTAGATTTTCGTCACCATTTCCTTTCCCAATTTTCCCTCTTTATTCCCATTTTCTATCTGTATCTATCTATATCTATATTCTTCGCTCTTGTCCTCGTTCTAGTCTTCGTCTTCCTCTTCCACAGGCGACAACTTTATTGACTCGTAAATTTTGTACGAATATCCGTGGAATAGTTGGCATGCATGCACCCACCCACGTTCATGCATGCTCTGATACATATTATAAATGCATGCAGACATATACACACATATATACATACATGCATTTATTGATACATATGTTCGAGTAAAAACAAATCCTTAGTTTGCATGCATTGTAACGCTTTTGAGCAAACACACACACACACACACACACACACACACACACAGTGAAGGATGAGAATGAGATGTAAGCCATTTGCCATTATTATGCAGATCTCGGGGGGAAGGAGATTGATAAATTTTGCGGGGTGAATCTCAGGAAGGGAGAAAGGAAAGGAAAAGTGTGTGTGTGTGTGTGTGTGTGTGTGTGTGTGTGTGTGTGTGTGCCAATAAAAGGGGAGAGCAGAGCAGACCATCGGGGCGAGGAGGAGGAGGTCTATAATATTACGCCTTTAATTAATAATGGTGTTGTTCTTTTTGGGGCATTGGCTCTGTAATGAAATCAACCATACAAGTTCTTGTCATGCAATTATCGGGACAAACACACCAATCAAAGAATTATTCCCCTCAATGCCCTTTGACCTCACCCCGACCCCCCTTCTACACTTCAGCCTCCATATTATCCTCTCCACCCATCCCTCCACACTCCTGCATTCCTTCCACAGTCATCCCCCCGTTCTCACTCCCCCCCCCCCCTTGTATTGGTTCGCTGCGCCCCATGCCACCTCTCCCCCGTTTGTCCCCCATCCCACCCCCCACCTTCACTCAACCTACATATCATTCTCCCTTCCCACCCCCCAGACTCCTCTTTTCCTTCCAGCAGCCATCATCCTCCATTCACCCCCCCCACCCCCACCCCGTACTGGTTCGCTGCGCCCCATGCCACCTCTCTCGTCTGACCCCCTCCTACCCTCTTCTGCCGCCCCCTGACCCCCGCAGGAACACAAACGAGGAGGGACAGACCACGAAAAATGAAATTTGTTGGTGTTTTTGGCGGTGTTTTGTGTTGTGTTAAGTACGAAATTCTGTTTCCTGCTGACAGGGGGTTTGTTAGCGCGCGCGCGCACACACACACACACATTACTACTACTACTTTTTTTTTATTTATTTATTTATTTTTTACGTCGTGGTCTATTGCGCCGGTAGGCTTCTTCCCGGTTGATCCTGATGGTCGGCCCAAGGCTTCTTCCCGGTGGGGCCTGATGGTCGGCCCAGCCCGTTCTGGCGCAGGCGAGTGTTTATAGTGGCGCCATCTTTCATTGGCTCATGCTGCCCTCCCGGAGCTCATTTTTAATCTTAGAATCTAGAGTCCGGGTTGATAGGTGGTCTTCTGGACAGCATGTGGGTAGTTTTAAGCCACTCGGCGGCGGCTGAAAAATCCCAGCTTGGTGGTACCTGGCGGGGATTGAACTCGCGTCGTCCTGAACGCGGCTCCGTCACGCTATCCATTCAGCCACCGCCTCCCCTAACTACTACTACTACAACTACTACTACTTCTACTACTATCATTCTACTACTACTACTACTACTACTACTACTACTACTACTTCTACTACTACTACTACTACTACTACTACTACTACTACTGCTGCTACTACTACTACTACGGTTACTACTACTACTGCAATAAAAATATCCGTAATAATAACAAAACCAATGATTAAAATGATAATGAGTAAGATTATAATAATAACAATAATGATAAACCCAAAAAATTTATGAAACTACTCGGCTATGAACTAAAACTCAAAGCTCCTAAAAGTGAATCCAATAAATAATGCTGCGAGATGAGATAGTCCTCTTGGGAACCAGCATCGGCGATTCTTTATGGCTAGTGCTCGATCAGCCTCCCCACTAAACAAGAACGGTAACTTTCATCGTGACCAACCGGTCTCTTGCAGACTCCTCACGTTCTTATGTTCTTATGTTCAAGTTTGCGAAGAAGCTCACGGCGCGCAGCAAAACTCAATACCTCGGCGGCTGCAGATCCTGACGCTATTAAAGTGATTGACACTCGACCTCTCACGAAGAATACAAAAGTTCCTTCACGTTGTTTAGTCTGATAAATATGTAAAGGTCCCTACATTGTTGAGAGTGATATTTTCTTTCATATACAAACCTTGGGACTTGAAATATTCCTGAATTCATAAGCACATTTCTTATGAGCCAATGATTAATCTACTCCGTGGTTAGCTATAGTCGAGCTCTCACGAAGATTAAAAGAAGTTCTCTCATGGTGTTTCGAGTATGATATTCTCTCGTACACAAACCTTGCAGCTGGAAATATCCCTGTATGCATAAACACGCGTCTTATGTACCAATACTTAAATTTACTTAGTGGTTATCTATAGTAATTGACGATGAACGAAACATATACGTAGATACATACCACACTATAGATACATACCACACTATTTGTAGGACCATCGCTATTGCGGGATTATTGTTTTTTTGCTCCTTCGTAATTATTTTTTGGCGCCCATGAGCTGCTTCCTGGAAAATCCTGCTTCCTGCTTTCTGTAAAATATATAAAATCCGAAACAGTCAGGGTCAGGTTGTTGCGGGTGACGGAAGCTAGACGCAGACTGCATTCTTCATCATCACCTTTAACATATCCCGTCGTCGCGTTGCCTCTCCCGTCTGACCCCGCGGTCCCGTCACGCGGTGGTGGCGGCGGCGACAAACATATCAGTCCATTATGGCGCGGGGCTCCGGCCGGCGAGGCACACGTGGGCTGCAAAAGGAGGAGGAAATGTTGGTTTATGGCTTAAAGGCGTGTGTGTATGTGTGTGTGTGTGTGTGTGTGTGTGTGTGTGTGTGTGTGTGTGTGTGTGTGTGTGTCTATTTTTTTTAATCTTTCGTGCTTTATTACTGATAGAATCCTTGGGGTACTAAAATTATAAAAGAAAAAAGGAGTAGGAAATTTTAGTTTATGGCTTAAAGGTGTGTGTGTGTGTGTGTGTGTGTGTGTGTGTGTGTGTGTGTGTGTACATCTATCAACTTTTTTTTTCTCGATTTTCCACGTGTTTGACTACTGATTGATTCTTTGAGGTGTTAAAATCATATAAAAAGTTAAAAAAAAAAAAATGTCCAGCAGCTAACGAATTTGCTTTGAGTCCTCGTTACCTGAGTGAATATTTACCTTTACACGGCGCATTCATTAGATGACAATTACGATACAGGTACACTCAATCTCTCTCTCTCTCTCTCTCTCTCTCTCTCTCTCTCTCTCTCTCTCTCTCTCTCTCTCTCTCTCTCTCTCTCTCTCTCTCTCTCTCTCTCTCTCTCTCTCTCTCTCTCTCTCTCTCTTATTCACTTAAGATCCCAAGCCTCTAAACTTTTGCTCGGCAGCGCCACGATTCCCCTGAGCCGAATACCGCACGCCCAGGTCCACGCTTTCGAAGGAGTCTCGTAGGCGTCATAGAAAGGTTACGGGGGCGGCTGGGCGTTTTATTTTTGTTTTTAAGGCGAGAAAGGAGAGAAGGCCAGGAGGGTCTTTTTGGCTTGGCAGGAGATGAGGGGAAGAAGGGAGGCAAGGTCACTGGGTCATTCTGGTAGGGAAGGGGGAGGGAGGGGATGAAGAGAAAGGGGTGGGGGGGCAGGGTAAGGTAGATAGGTGAAGGGGAAAGGGAGAGCAAGGTAGGATGTTTTTGTTAGCAGGGGAAGGGAGGGAAGGAAATAATAGGAAGCAGGGGACAGGTAAGGTTGGTGTTTTTGGATGGTTAGAGAAAAGGAATGGAAGGAGAAGGGAGAACAAGGTAGGGAGGTCTTTTTGTAGGGGGAGAGAGGGAAGGCTTGAAGGAAAGGGTAGGCAGAGTAGGATGGTCTTTTCTGTAGGGATATGAAGGAAAGGAACGAAGGAATAGAAGGTGGATGATAGATTGGTCAATTTTAGAGAGAGGGAGAAGGAGGGAATAAAGGGAGAAGGGAGAGCAAGGCAAGTGGGTCATTTTACAGGGGAAGGGAGGGAAGGAATGAGCGAAAGGAGCATGATAGGTTGGTCTTTTTTGCAGGGGTCGAGATAGGGAATGAAAAAGGAAGGGAAGCAAGGCAAGTGGGTCATTTTACAGGGGAAGGGAGGGAAGGAATGAGAGAAAGGAGCATGATAGGTTGGTCTTTATTGCAGGGGTAGAGATAGGGAATGAAAGAGGAAGGGAAGCAAGGCAAGTGGGTCATATCACAGGGGAAGGGAGGGAAGGAATGAGCGAAAGGAGCATGATAGGTTGGTCTTTATTGCAGGGGTAGAGATAGGGAATGAAAGAGGAAGGGAAGCAAGGCAAGTGAGTCATTTTACAAGGGGAAGGGATGGCATGAAGGGAATAGCTTGGTAGGTAGGTATGGCTGGGGTGGCTGGGAAGGGCAGGCCAGATAGGTTCAAGGCAGTGAAATAAACTCTTGAGAAACCTATTGTCGCTACGTGGGTGAGGAAAGAAAGCTGCATGTAGGAGCCGAGTGCAGGCAGTATACGGTGCTTAGATTACATAGTCCAGGCCGCGGGCGAAGGAAATACAAAACGGGGCGGAATACAACACAACAGACTGCCTGGACGTGAACCTGATAGTGAGGGAATGGAAAACTGCAATTCGGGGGAGTATGAAGCTTAAGATAGGAGAGGAAAAGAACCGCTGTGGATAGATAAAGTGTGTGTGTGTGTGCCCTTGTATGGTGAGGAGAGGGAGAGAGAGAGGGGGAGGGTGGGTGAGCATGATAGTGAAGGAATGTAAAACTGCAATTCAAGGAAGGACGGCGTTCAAGATAGGAGAAGAAAAGAACCACTGGGGATAGATAAAGGGAGGGAGGGACTCGAGGGAGGGAGCCTTTTCCTAGTGATCTGTGGCAACGCATGGATGGTGGGGGGTGCGGAGAGAGAGGGAACAGGGGGCGGCGGGGGGGGGGGGGGATAAGTGCTGGAAATGTAGCGACAAGAGTGTATTGATGGACATTACGTTGCTGAGGCGGATTGCGACAAAAGCATTCATCCCTCGGGAGTCATTGTCCTTTGTGTGTGTGTGTGTGTGTGTGTGTGTGTGTGTGTGTGTTTACTTTTCTACCTTTTTACCCATGACTTACTGCCTGCCTACCTACCTCCTTGTCTTCCTACCTACCTACCTTCCTATTTACCTAACTTCTACCTACCCAACTTCCTACCTTCCTATTTACCTAACTTCTACCTACCTACCTCCCTGCCTATCTATCTATCCTACCTATTTATCTACCTACCTATCTACTCACCTGTCCACTTACATACCTTGATTGCAAAATGGTTATGGCAAAAGAGTTGTTGCGTCATTAGTAAGGAAGCATATATGAATTTTCTGAGTTAAGACGTATTGAAACTGTATGTAGTGTTGTTAGGTTAGGTTAAATTTAGGGTATATTGAAAAACCTATTGCCAGCACCTTATGGTATAAATCAACAAAGAATAACCTCACTCTGTTGTATAGAAAGTCTCATTAGTAAGGAAGCATATATGAATTTTCTGAGTCAAGACCTATTGTAATTGTTTTGGGTTTTGTTAGGTTTGGTTAGGTTAGATTAAGTTTAGTGTTTCATCAAACACATGATAGCCAGCACCTTATGGTATAAATCAACAAAGAATGACCTCACTCTGTTGTATAGAAAGTCTCATTAGTAAGGAAGCATATATGAATTTTCTGAGTCAAGACCTATTGTAACGGGTTTTGTTAGGTTAGGTTAGGTTAAGTTTAGGGTATCTTCAAACACATGATAGGCGGGAACTTATGGTATAAATCAACAAAGAATGACCTCACTTTGTTGTATAGAAAGTCTCATTAGTAAGGAAGCATATATGAATTTTATGAGTCAAGACCTATAGTAACTGTCTTGGGTTTTGTTAGGTTTGGTTAGGTTAGGTTAAGTTTAGTGTTTCATCAAACACATGATAGCCAGCACCTTATGGTATAAATCAACAAAGAATGACCTCACTGTGTTGTATAGAAAGTCTCATTAGTAAGGAAGCATATATGAATTTTCTGAGTCAAGACCTATAGTAACTGTTTGGGGTTTTGTTAGGTTAGGTTAGGTTAAGTTTAGGGTATCTTCAAACACATGATAGGCGGGAACTTATGGTATAAATCAACAAAGAATGACCTCACTTTGTTGCCTATCTGGTGTGTCTGCTAGCCTATCTGCCTGCTTAACTAGTGTGTCTGCTTGCCTATCTACTTGCTTGTTGTGTGCCTGCAAACTACTAACGTGCCTATCTGGTTCTGTCGCCTATCGGCCTCTTGCAGACTCCTTGGGCTGTATCACTAAACATTTCCTCACCCAAGTACACACATTTGTCAAGGGTTTCGTATGAGTTTTGGGCATATCCAGGAGTAGTTTTATGACCCTGGTGGTAGTTTAGCCCTTCTTCTGTACCGTGAACCTAAAGAAACACTCATTAGACCCCGATTGATCTCCTCTTTGACCTTTAGAAATAGGTGATGTGAGATGGCAAAGTGTCTTGTAATACCAATCCTTATGTTTTCATGTTCCTGCCTTTCTGCCTGTTGATCTTCTTGAGTGCCTACATGGCTGTCTGAGTGCCTGCCTACCTGGCTATATACTTACTGTGTGCCTGCCTCTGTGACTATGTTCCTGCCTGTCCCTTTGGTTACCTGCCTGCCTGTCTCCTTCCTTACCTGTCTCCCTGTCTGCCTACCTGCACCTTCCTACCTGCCTGTCTCCTTCCTTACCTGTCTCCCTGTCTGCCTACCTGCCTGCACCTTCCTGCCTGCCTGTCTCCTTCCTTACCTGTCTCCCTGTCTGCCTACCTGCCTGTCTCCCTCCTTACCTGTCTCCCTGTCTGCCTACCTGCCTGCACCTTCCTGCCTGCCTGTCTCCTTCCTTACCTGTCTCCCTGTCTGCCTACCTGCCTGCACCTTCCTGCCTGCCTGTCTCCTTCCTTACCTGTCTCCCTGTCTGCCTACCTGCCTGCACCTTCCTGCCTGCCTGCTCCGCGCTCGTTTATGTCACCATCGTTGTCACC
This sequence comes from Eriocheir sinensis, assembly GCF_024679095.1. Classification (NCBI taxonomy): domain Eukaryota; kingdom Metazoa; phylum Arthropoda; class Malacostraca; order Decapoda; family Varunidae; genus Eriocheir; species Eriocheir sinensis. The sequence continues at coordinate 29,286,554 of NC_066510.1, read as the reverse complement.
CAAGGATCATCAGGGAATGTGATTGTGGGACTCGAGGCTGCCGCGGCAAACCTCGAATATGAATCTGAAATGGCAATCCGGAATAGGAATGGGCTGGAGCGTAACTGAAATAAGTCTGCTATATCCACGATTGGAACACCTGCATGGAATTGGATATTGCGGGCACAGGTAAAAACGTAATGACAGAGTAAAATAGAATTAGGCTGATATTGCAGGCGGGAATGCTGTTTTGGGAATGATAGGCTGGAATTAAAGCACATGAAATGGAATCCCGGAATTATATCACAGCGACAACTGACTGTACGTGTGTGTGTGTGTGTGTGTGTGTGTGTGTGTGTGTGTGTGTGTGTTGATTCAGTGCTTCAATACATCGACTTTCATTGGCGTAACTGAAAGACGTTCAAAACAAAGAAAGAAAAATAAAGTGGATGATAAAATGATATTGCTTTGAGAGAGAGAGAGAGAGCGTACTCATCCTCCACTCCGTGTTTTGCATATCTTTTCACTTCTTTTTCTCTTTGTTTTCTCTAGCCTCATTTTTCTTCGCCTTTGTTTCATCCTCTTCTCGCTTCTGGTCTTCTTTCTCCTCCACGAAGGCTCTTAACTCTGCAGTGTTGCCATAACCGAGGGGAAGATCCGCGCCTAGATACTGTCGGTGCAAATGAATAGGCTAAGCAACGATTCTCTTAGTGTCTAGGTTTTACGCACCATCTATCTGCTATACGTGTACTTTCGTCGTCTTCTCCTCCTCCTCTTCATCATCATCATCATTATCATCCTAATCATTATCATCCTCATCTTCATCACTTTTATCCCACTTCCGTTTTTGTTCGTTTTTTGTTCTTGTTCTTGTTCTGTCCTTGTTCTTCGTATTTTACCATCCACCTCCTCCTCCTCCTCCATCTCTTTATTCTTCTTCCTCATCTTCCTCCTCCTCCTCCTCTTCCTCATCCAAGTAGTACATCAATGTGAGCAATAAACCATAAGAAACAATATCCAGGCTCTTCTTTACATCCTCTTCAACTACCTCCTCCTCCTCCTCCTCCTCCTCGTCCTCGTCCTTCTATTTGTTTTCCACTAATTCAGAGTTGCTCGTACTTGTCACATCAGCGGAGCGGCCTCATCCCAAGGGCTCCGTTTATGTCGTTGCGAAAGAGCGTACAAAGAATTAACATGAAGAGTGAAGCGCGGGGATAGTCAGGCGGCATGATGGGGCTGGGGGGAGGGAAGGTAATGATATGATTGCAGTTGTTCGGCGGAAACGGTAAATGTAATAAAACAAAACGTATACGAGATAACTGCTGTGTGTGTGTGTGTGTGTGTGTGTGTGTGTGTGTGAGGCATCATGCTATAATTCCATTACTTATACTCCTTCAAGGAAACACGTGGAGCCCTTTTTTTTTCTCTCTCTCTCTCTCTCTCTCTCTCTCTCTCTCTCTCTCTCTCTCTCTCTCTCTCTCTCTCACACACACACACACACACACACACACACACACACACAGAAGGGATATAGAGGAGGCTACATGTTGCCTTCTTCAGGAGGAATCGAACTCCTTCATAACTCCCCATTCCCTTAAGCCTAGTCTCTCTTCCCTTTCCTCCCCCTCTCTCTCCCCTCTCTCCCTCCCCTCTTCACTCCCCCTCTTCCTTCTGAGCCCACAAAACCTCCGTCGGTGTAGTAAATATCCCGTGGTTCCGAGTGAGGTTGAGTCCGGCCGTAAATATGAGAGAAAGGGCAAGAAGAGAGAGAGAGAGAGAGAGAGAGAGAGAGAGAGAGAGAGAGAGAGAGGACTGAAGCTGAAAAATAGCAACCTGACGTGTTTTTTTCTTTCTTTCTCTCGCTCGCGCTCCCTCCCACTCCCTCCCACCCACTCCCTCCCACTCCTCACCCTCTCGCTATTCTGCCCCGGAAATTTAATGTGGGGTCGAGGGCGGCTGACAGTGTTGCGGGTCCAATCAAGGTCTGGGTGATGAATCGGGCTTTCGTCCCTCCCCGCATTGGCGCTCCTCATCCTCCTCCTCCTCCTCTTCCTCCTCTTCCTCCTCCTCCCCTCCCCTCTCATCTTCACCTGTTTAGCCTCCTCCCCTTCATATTACCATTTTATTATTAGCTGTATCATTTATCTTTTTCTATTTATTTATGTTTTTTTTCTTACTTTTTTTGCTCCTCTAAATCTTTTTTTTTTTTTCTACGTCTCCCTCCATTCACCATTTCCTCTCCCATTTCCTCTTCTACTGTTTTCCCCTCTTTCCTCTTTCCTCCCTCTTTCACTGTTTCCTCTCCCTCCCTATCTTCAGCTCGTATTTCCTCTTCTACTGTTTTCCTCTCTTTCTTTTTTCCTCCCTCATTCACCATTTCCTCTTCCTCCCTATCTTCAGGTATTTTAGTCGTATTTCCCTTCCTATTGTTTTCCCCTCTTTCCTCTTTCCTCCCTCTTTCGCCATTTCCTCCCCGTCCTTTACCGTCTCTTCCGTTTCCTTCTCCCTCTTTCTGTTCCTGTCTCGAGCTATCTTAAGTTATCAGTCCCCTTCCTTATGGTTATTTTTCCCCCTCTTTCTTCCTCTCCCCTTCCTTTTAGATCTCCATCCCTTCCTCTTCCTTATTCCCCTTTCAATCCCTATCACCATTTATCTTAAGTCTTATCAATCCTCTTCCTTATAATCCCCCCTCTTTCCTTCTCTCCTTCATTCTCCATCTCCTCCCCTTCCCTTTCCTTATTCCCTTTCAATCCCTATCTCCATTAATCTTAAGTCTTATCAATCCCCTTTTTTATGGTCCCCCTTCTTTCTTCATCTCCCCTTCTTTCTCCATCTCCTCCCCTTCCCTTTCCTTATTCCCTTTCAATCCCTATCTCCATCAGTCTTAAGTCTTATCAACCCCCCTTTTTTAATACTTCCCTTTCTTTCCTCCTTCCCCTTCTATTTACGATTTCCTCCCCTTCCTTCTTCCCCCTTCAATCCCTATCTCCAGCTGTCTAAGTCCTGTCCCATTCCTTTTGAGTCTTTTATATCATGTTTTTAATTATTCACCATTATTTTTATTTATAGTTTCGTATTATAGTTTATTTAGTTTACGTTCGGCGCCATATGACCCTGCAGTTGTGGCGCCAAGAACAGAACCCCCAATCATCATCATCATCATCATCATCTCATCATCATCCCCCTTCCTTAAGGTTACACTCTTCCTTTCCCTTCATTACTCTATCCCATCCATCTTACTCTTATCGATCTCTTTCTTAATTCTTCCCCTTCTTTTCTTCCTCCTTCCCCTTCATTCCCCTATCTCATCCATCTTAGTCTCATTATTATTCCCCTTTGGTCACGTTCCCAGTCCTTCCTCACTCTCTCCCTTTCCCCTCATTCCCCTTCCTTGTCTCTCTCAGTTCTGATTCCTTCCCTTTCCCCTTGTTATCTTTCTTCCCTCTGTGTCTCCTCCCTATTCACTCTCTGTTGCTTTACTCTTTCTTTTTTTTGGTCTCATCTACCCCACCCTCCCCTCGTCTCCAGCCTCTCATCCCCGTCCCCCATCCCCGCTTCCCATTCGCCGCCCCCCATTCATCGTCCTCCTCTCCATCCTCCTCCTCTTTGTTCCTAATACTTTCCTCTTCCTCCTCCTTATCCAGTGCTTTCTTCATCATGTTTTCTTTCCTAGTCCCTTTTTGCTGTTCTTCTTGCTTCACTCTTTTCTTTCCTTTTATTTAATTCTTCATCTTTCCGTCTTTTTTTCTTTCTTTAGTATTTCCTCCGTTACCGTATCTTCTTTTGTCACCCCTCCTCTCCTTTGCCTTTTCAACACCCCGCCCTTTTCCTTACGTCATCCTTCACTCTTCATTTGTCTTATCGTTTTGCCCTTTCCTCTCCTCCCTGTCCTCCCCTCGCTCCTTTCCTCCTCCTCCTTCTCTTCTTCCCTCTCCTCCTCCTCCTCCTCCTCTTCTTCAACCGCCCCAACACCCCACAACCAGTCTCATATGTCCCGTTTCTGATAGCCTTTCTTGTTGTTGTCTTCTGTTTTTTTTTTTACTTACGGCTTCACATTTCTTCCTTTATTTTTTATTTTATTTTTTGTAACATCACTTTTCATGCTTTTAAACGTCGCTGTGAAATAAAGAGAAATATATAAAAAAATATAAGTGCGAATTGAAAGTCTTATTTTTCTATAATTTTTTTCTTCATTTTTGTTGTTTGCAGAAAAAGATAAACGTTTTTGTTATAACGTTTTAGATGAAGTAATTGTATTTTTTTTTCCTTTGGTGTGAGTGGCCACAGCTGGTTTGGCTTATGAAGTATATATATTTCTTTTTCTGTTGTTTTTTTTTTGTTGCCACGCTGAACGTTTCTGTTATTTCCACGGTACTTGTGTCTTTTTTTTTTTGGGGGGGGGATATCGTTTTTTTTTTTTTTCTTTTTTTCTTTTTTTTACTGTCGGGGTGAATGTCCGTACTGTAATATTATCTCTTTCTTGCTCTTTTTAACGCCTTCATCTTTTACGTTCTTCATTCTCTTTGCTGGTCTTTTTCACGCCTTCATCTTTTACGTTAATTTTTCTCTTTATTGCTCTTTTGAACGCCCAATTCTTTTACGTTAATTTTTCTCTTTATTGCTCTTTTGAACGCCTTCATCTTTTACGTTCATTTTTCTCTTTACTGCTCTTTTGAACGCCCAATTCTTTTACGTTAATTTTTCTCTTTATTGCTCTTTTGAACGCCCAATTCTTTTACGTTAATTTTTCTCTTTATTGCTCTTTTGAACGCCTTCATCTTTTACGTTCATCTTTCTCTTTGCTGCTCTTTTTAACGCCTCCATCTTTTACGTTCATTTTTCTCTTTACTGCTCTTTTGAACGCCTCCATCTTTTACGTTCCTCTTTCTATTTACTGCTCTTTTGAACGCCCACTTCTATTACGTTCTTTTTCTCTTTCCTGCTCTCATCTTACTTTGCTAAACTTCTGCTGTGTTGACAAATGATCTCTTGCAATCCGATTTAATCCTTCACTATCTTCTTTTCCTCTTCCACGCCTCTTGTCACAACGTTACTCTTTTTACTTATGTTGCTCCTCTCTTATTTACTTTTTCCTTTACTAAACTTTTGTGATGACAAACTTTCCTCTGGTACTTTTATTCTTGTTAGTTTTTTTCTCCCCTCTCATCCCTGTCCTGCCTTTACGTAAGTCTTCTTTCTTACTCTTCTCTCTGTATACTTATTGCTTTCCCCTAATTTATTTTTCTTTGCCACACTTCTCACAAAATAAACCGTATTCTTTTGTAGCGGGAATTCTCAGGTTATTTCTCTCTTTTGCTCCTTTCTCAACTCTTTAAACTTCCTCCTCTCCTCCGGTTTCATATTGCTATGCCACATTTCTCTCATGTCAAATTATACTATATTCTTTTGTAGAAATTGTCACGTCATATTCTTAGCTTTTTTTTTTAATCCTGCTTTGATGTTTCTTCTCGTCCTCTGCTCCTTATACTTCCTCCTCTCTTCCTCTTCTCTCTTTAATACATTCTCTTGTCGTAGAAATTGACACGTTATATTCTTAGCTTTTTTTCTGTTCTGCATTGACCTTTCCTTTCGTCCTTTGCTCTTAATACTTTCTCTTCTCCCCGGGTTTCATTTTTCTGTTACATTTTTCCATGACAAACTATAATATATTCTTTTGTCGTAGAAATTTGCACGTTATAATATATTCTTAGCTTTTTTTTTCTGTCCTGCATTGACCTTTCCTCTCGTCCTTTGCTCTTAATACTTTCTCTTTTCCCCGGGTTTCATTTTTCTCAGTTACATTTCTCTCATGACAAACTATGATATATTCTTTCTTAGTTTATTTCTGGCCTTCTTTGATCTTTCCTCTCATCCTCCACTCTTTATACTTCCTCCTCTCTTCCGGTTTCATTTTTATCATATACTTTTCTCTCATGACAAACTATAACATATTCCTTTGTAGTAGAAGTTCTCGTGTTCGTCGTTTTTCCGCTCATCTCTGTCCTTCTCTGACCTCTCAATTTTTGCTCTACTCCTTGCATTTCCTTCTCCCCACTAGTTTATTATTCTCTGCTACATTTTTCTAGTCCCCACTTTTCCCTAATTCTGCCCAGGGGAATCAGTCAGTTAACCAGTCAGTCAGTCAGTCAGTTAGCCAGTCAACCATTCAGCCAGTTAGTCAGTCAGTCAGTCAGTTAACCAGTCAGTCAGTTAGCCAGACAATCAGTCAGTCAGTCAGTAGTCAGTCAGTCAGTCAGCCAGCTATTCATTTATTCAGTCAGTCAGTCAGTTAGTCAGTCAATCAAATCATAAGGTGGAGTCAGTCAGTCAGTCACTCACTCAGTTATTCATTCAGTCAGCCAGTCAGTTAGTCAGTCAGTCAAATCATGAGATAGTGTCAGTCAGCCAGTCAGTCAGTTACATCAGTCATTCAGGAGGGAGGGAAAGTGAGATAATCAGTCAGTCAGTCGGCCAGCCAGTCAGACAGTCACTCCCAATCTTCCTCCCACTCGGGCGATGCATCCTAAAGCTTCATGCTGACTCTCTTTCCTGATCCTTAAACCCTCTTAGCAGACTCATTAATCAAGGGCTTAACTGAACATGGGTGACGCTGGAGTCAGGGCTTTGTGTCTCCGGCGGGGCGACACGGGCGGAGGATGACCTGACCTACTGAGGGAGGAAGAGGAGGAGGAGGAGGAGGAGGAGGAGAAGGGGTTGATGAGGGTGACGTGTGCAGGAATGATTTATCGTGATGGTATGATGACGAAGGCGGTGTAGTGGTGAGGATGGTGGTGTTTAGTGGTGTGGTTGTGGTGAGGATGGTGGTGTGTGGTGATGAGAAAGGCTGTGTTGGTGATGGTGTGTGGGAGATATGGTGATGATATCGTATTGGGTGGTGATGTAGTGTTATGAGGGAAGTGTGATATAAGATTCACTATTTACATATAGATAGAAAGATAAATGGATAGGTAGATAGATAGAGAGACAGAAAATGATAGATATATTGATAGATAGACAGATTGATAGATATATTGATAGATGGAGAGAACGAGAGAGTGAGAGAGAGTAAGAGTCCATGTGTGTGTGTGTGTGTGTGTGTGTGTGTGTGTGTGTGTGTGTGTGTGTATAGAAATCAGTGGATGCCCAAATTTCCCACGAGGCTTCTGGTCACTGGTGTGGGTTTGTGGCTATCAGAGAGAGAGAGAGAGAGAGAGAGAGAGAGAGAGAGAGAGAGAGAGAAGAAGAAAAGAAAAGAAAAGAAAGGTCGCCAGGCAGGGAGAGTTGAAGCAGAAAATTAAGAAATGAAATGAAAAGGAAGAGAGATGAGAAGGAGAGTGAAGAGGAGACAAAGGAGGAGGAGGAGGAGGAGGAGGAGGAGGAGGAGGAGGAGGTGTGATAAAAATTGAAGCATGTTGCAATAAATAATGATAGGCGAAAAATAAGATAAGGAAAAAGTATGCAATAATATGAAAGAGCAAGAAGAAAAATAATGAGGAAGAAGAAGGAGGAAGAGAAGAAGAAGACTAAGATGAAGTGGATGAGAGTGGATCGATTATTCTTGTCTTTTCCACCTGTTCCTTGCAATTCATCACATCCTCCTCCTTCTCCTCCTCTTCCTCCTCCTCTTCCTCTCTAGTCATTCTTTTTATATTGCTTCTCATTTATTGTCACGTATCTGCATAATATTTGCTTATTCTCTGTCTATCTACCTGTCTATCTATCTACATGTCTATTTATCTATCAGTCTGTCTATCTATGTATGATCTCGTTTGTTCTTTTTCCTATTCATTCATCATATTTCTTTGCGCCTTTGTTCTCTCTCTTCCCATTGTTCCTTTTATTCCCTCCTCGTTAATTACTCCTGTATTATTCCTCCTTTTCACGATGCGTCCACTCCTTTCGCAACACCCACCTTCACCACCACCACCATGATCATCACCACTGTTACCTCCACCATCATCAAAGTCACTACCATCATCACTACCACCACCACCTTCAGTACCATCATCACCACCAACACCAGTATTACCACCGAGACGGTCACCACTACCACAAGAATTACCACTACTGTTGTTATCACCACCACCACCACCACTGAAATACTAAATACACTTCTTATGTCTTCTTCTTCTCTCTCTCTCTCTCTCTCTCTCTCTCTCTCTCTCTCTCTCTCTCTCTCTCTCTCTCTCTCTCTTCATTGTATTCAAAAAAGATGTATAATCCGCTCGCTCTACAACAGTTTGGTCAGACCCCCATGAAATATGGGTACAGTTTTTTCCCCCCACCATAAAAGGATATTGCTAAATTAGAAGGTGTTCAGCGTCGGCAAATGAATCCTTCCTTGCGCAACAAAATAAATCCTACGAAGAAAGGCTTCTACCTTAACATGTTCTCTCTTGACGTCGCTCGCGAGGAAAAAAACTGAATGTTTTTTAAAATACTATGGTTTTTTCGAATGTAGACAGATCAACATTGTTTATGATCGATGACACTTTGCGCACGAGGAACATGGCGTAAAAACAGATGTGTACAAAGTAAACTCAGACCATCAGTGGTCCAGTGTAACGATTGATTCCCTTCAAAAATAAGCGACCGTCACTTCCTTCAACTTAATATCAAAAAATCTTTAGGTTTAAGGACACACCACCAAGTCTGACCATGGGGTCTGTGTGGTCTGATTTTCTATGTAAATCTATATATGTAATCTCTCTCTCTCTCTCTCTCTCTCTCTCTCTCTCTCCAGGAAGAATGTTGAATCGGAATATCTCAAAAAACTGTCTCTTGGTCTTCGATTCCCTCTCGTCTCCCTCCTGTTCTTCTTCTTTCGCTTCATCGCATTATCTTTCTTCCCTCCTTCCTTTCTTCCTTTCCTCCTACCCTCCCTCCCTCCCTCATATTCGTCGGGCATTCGATCTCCTTCCTTTTCTTCTTCTTCCTGTTTTTGACTTCTTATCCCCTTCAGCATTCGACCTTTTTTTAATTAGTTTTCTCGAATTCAAGAACTTTCCCGTTTAAGTTTTCATCTCCCTTTTCACGCTTCTTCATTTCCTCGGCACCGACTTATTCCCTTAGGCCCATCCCGTCCTTTCATTTCCTCCTCTCCTCTTTTCATTATTTTCCCCGCACCCGCCACTCCTCCGCTTCCTCCTCCTCCTCCTCCATGGGAATATCGCCTCCAGCATAGTAAAACGCCTAATTTACATATAGATGGATCGGTAAAGAGCTATAAAATGGGCGGATATTTATAAGGGGATAGACTCATGACCAGATATGAATGGATGAATGTAGCCGCCGGGAGCTTGGATTTCAGGTGTGCTAGTTGGACGAGGCGGACAAAAGGACAATTAAAGGGACGCAGGTGAACTGACAGGTAAGAAAGGGGATAAAACAGTATAAAAGAGAGAAAGGCAGATTGGTAGGTAGATAGATAGATAGATAGACAGATAGACAGTTAGGTAACCATATTCGCAAATAGGTCAGTCGATGGATGTCAGTTAGATAGATTGATTTGCAGATAAGATAGATTGATAGAAAGGTTATTAGACATATAGACAGATAGAAAGTCATGCAGATAAGATAGATTGATAGACAGATAAGTAGACATATAGACAGATATAGAAAAAGTCATGCAGATAAGATAGATTGATAGACAGATAAGTAGACATATAGACAGATATAGAAAAAGTCATGCAGATAAGATAGATTGATAGACGGATAAGCAGACATATAGGCAGATATAGAAAAAGTCATGCAGATAAGATAGATTGATAGACAGATAAGTAGACATATAGACAGATATAGAAAAAGTCATGCAGATAAGATAGATTGATAGACAGATAAGCAGACATATAGACAGATATAGAAAAAGTCATGCAGATAAGATAGATTGATAGACGGATAAGCAGACATATTGGCAGATATAGAAAAAGTCATGCAGATAAGATAGATTGATAGACAGATAAGTAGACATATAGACAGATATAGAAAAAGTCATGCAGGTAAGATAGCAGACATATAGACAGATATAGAAAAAGTCATGCAGGTAAGATAGATTGATAGACAGATAAGCAGACATATAGACAGATATAGAAAAAGTCATGCAGATAAGATAGATTGATAGACATAAGTAGACATATAGACAGATATAGAAAAAAAGTCATGCAGGTAAGATAGATTGATAGACAGATAAGCAGACATATAGACAGATAGGAAAAAGTCAATGGGTGAATAATCGTGATGATGATGATGATAGCAATGATAATAATAGTACATGTAACGGTGATATATTAATAATGGATAACTGTACTACCCTGCACAAAAGGATCGGGGTAATCTTCACTTCGCTGCAATCAATCATATTCATTGCACTGATGTATTTCTGTTCCATATTTATCTTTAATCCTCTATACTTCCATTTTTCAACACTGAGCCATCAAAATTCAGAGAGAGAGAGAGAGAGAGAGAGAGAGAGAGAGAGAGAGAGAGAGAGAGAGATGCTGCTCAACATGTTCCGAATTGACAGACGCAGTACCAATTACCTCACTTCTGATTCGGTCCTGTCAAAGTCCCGCGCCAGATTAACGGACTCGGAGGAGGAGGAGGAGGAAGGAGAGATGAAGGAGAATAAGTGCATGGAAAAGAAAGTGGAAAGAGAGAGAAAAAATAGAACATCAACACCAATAACGATGATGAGGAAGAAGAGGAAGAGGAGGAGGAGGAATGGAGAGAAAATATGATAGGAGGAGAAAGGAGTGCAGGGAAAAATGAAAACGGAAAGACATAAGAAATAACTGTAACAACAAAAGTATGAAGAAGAAAAGGAAGAGCGAGAGGAGGAGGAGGAGGAGGAGGAGGAGGAGAAATGGAGAGAAAATATGATAGGAGAGGAGAAAGGAGAGGTGAAAGAGAAGCAAGTGCAGGGAAAAATGGAAACGGAAATACATAAAAAAAATAAGAAATGCAACAACAAAAGTATGAGAGGAAGAAGAAGAGGAGGAGGAAGAGGAGGAGGAGGAGGAGAAGGAAAAAAAAAAAAGAACACTAACGGCTACTAAAGTTTGAGGGCAAGAAGAAGAAGAGGAAGAGGAAGAGGAAGAAGAACAAGAACAGGAGGAAGAGGAGGAGGAGGAGGAGAAGGAGGAAGAAAACACGTAATAGAAGTCAGAGAAGTCGAAGGCCAAGGAGTCAGAAAAAGAAAAAAAAAGAAAAGGAAAAAAATACAAGGAAGTGGAGGAAGAGGAAGAAGGAATGAAAAAGAAAAAAAGAAGAATCAGAAGGAGGGGAAAAATAAAAAGAACGGTAAGAGGAGGAAGAAGAAGATAAGGATAAAGAGAGAGAGAGAGAGAGAGAGAGAGAGAGAGAAGGGAAACAAGAATAGGAGGAGGAGGAAGAGGCGGAGGAAAACAGAAATAAAGAACACTAGACAATGGAAAGGAAGGGAGAGGAATAGAAGAAGAGGGCAAGGAAGACGAGGAGGATAAACACACAAAAAGACATGAGATAAAGAAAAGGAACGAGGTGGAAGAGGACAAGGAAGAAAGCAGAAAATGAACACGGGAAAAGGGAAAGGAACGAAAGAGGAAATAGAAGAGGACAAGGAATCAGAGGAGGAAAACAGACAAACAAAAAAAAAATGAGATAAAAGAAAGGAAGAAAAGAGGATGAGGAGGAAAATAAGAAAGCAGTAAAAAAGAACAAAAAGATTAACTAAAGCAACGAATGAGGAAGTGGAAAAATACCAAGAAGAAGACCAGGAAGGAGGAAGGGTAAACGATGCGTGTGATGGGGGGGGGGGATGAAGGGTGTGTGTGTGTGGGGGGGGGATGGGCGTACCTGATTGCTCTGACACACCGCCGACCGCTAATTACAGACCATTCACGTCTGGACTTTTAGCCGCCCTGTTTGTCTTTCCTTCCCTCCGAGCAGATTTCAAAAGGTTGCCAGACACTATCGCGGCGTGGCGGGCTGTTGGGAATTACTGACGGGTGGGTGGTGGTGGTTGTGGTGGTAGTGGTTGCTGCTGGGTGGTGGTGGTGTTTGTTGTTGTTGGTGGTGATGGTGTTGGTGATGTTTGGTGGTTGTGGTTGTGGTGTTGGTGGTGGTGTTGGTGGTGGTGGTGCAGATTTGATGATTAATATGGAAATGAGCAGGAGGAGGAGGAGGAGGAAAATGAGAGGAAAATTAAGACGTAGAAGAGAAAAAGAAGTCAAAATAAAGTATAAGATGAAGAGTAATAAATAATGGTAGTGAAGAAATGACCTCAAAAACTCCTACTACAATATATTTTCTTACACAGGGACAACACAAGTAACACACACACACACACACACACACACACAGACGAAAAACGATAAATTTATGGAGGAATCGCAATGCCTCGAGTAATGTGACAGCTAAAGCCAGAGAGAGAGAGAGAGAGAGAGAGAGAAGAGAAGAGAAGAACCCCCCCTTCTCCTTTCCCCCTCAAACACACAAACACCATCCTTTACACACACACACACACACACACGTTGAAAAGAGTAACCCCCCTGAAGATATTTATACCCACTCCACACAATCAACTCGCCCTACATATTTCCTTCCCCTCGCTGAGCTCACTGTCGCTTCTTGTAAACACGCATTGAGTACTTCGTTGCGTCAGTTCTGTGTCATTCACGTTTCCATACAGAGCAACACCTTATTAAGTTTCCAGAGGTTGATTTTGTAGATTTTATAAGGAAAGCGTCTTAGGCGTCAGTACTTGTTAAGAAGAAAAAAAATAATGTTCTTTGTGTGTGTTTTGGGGGAAAGGGAGCGTTTGTGTGCGTGTGCGTGTGTGTGTGTGTGTGTGTGTGTGTGTGGGTAGTTGTGTGTGGGGGGGTTGGGGTGGCGTGTGTGTGTGGGGGGGAGGGGCGGTCTGTGTGTGTGTGTGTGTGTGTGTGTGTGTGTGTGTGTGTTTTATGCCGTGAAGGAATGTGGTGAAAATTTTTAGTGTTTTCTTCTCTTTAATGTTTCTTTTTTCTTTCCTTTTTTTTTTATCTGAAGGAATGTAATGAAAATGTTATGTACATGGCTTGCTTTAATTTTATTTTCTGCCCCTCAGCCATTTTTCTTTGTCTTATCTCGTTTCTTTTTTTTCTTTTTATTTATTAACTCATTTATGTATTTATCGATTTACGTATGTTCATTGACTTACTTTCCCATTCACTCCCATTAAGTTGCGTGCAGAGTGTGGATACTTTGTCACGAAAATAGTGTAATGGTGTTTATGGCACTGAAGAGGGTGTTAACAGCTTTTTTCATCTTACATAACGTTATTATTCTTTTCCTTGCTCTTGTTATTCTTGGCTTCAGTTACAATTAGTTTAAGGAGCAGGAAAATGAGAGAGAGAGACGGGTGCTTAAAATGTGTAATGAGGGTAGTCATTATCATGTCCTCACGTAATGACTGTTTTGAAGGCTCATGTTCCTCGAGTGGGTGTCCTCCCTGACCTAAGTTACCACAAGTTTAAGAGAGACTAAACGTAACGGAGAGATCAGCGTTCTTTTGTACTCAAGTGGAGGGAGATGTCTGTCCTCCCTGTGTATTTGTAGTGCTTTTCTAGGCCTGTTGTCTAAGGTGGAGATATATATTAGGAAGGACATGAAGGCTGGTGGATGTTTCTCTCGTTCTGTTATGGAGGGAAACGGTAATATTCCAGTATGATTCTTGTAGGCCTTAAGACACATATTCCCCACCTGATTATTTTGGCTTAGGCCGCTATAAAAAATTCGAGTGGGAATGAAAAGGAGAAAATAGGTGGCAAGGCGCTGTTTGAAGGTACCACATCGTCATCCTTAAATTGCATGATAAACAGTGGAAGATCCTTAACGTGAGACACCCCGATCTGTCAACGTCTCCACGGCAGGGCAGCGGCAGTCCCCCGGCCACTCATTATTAGGCAGGTTACACAAGGCCTGTTGACTCCGTGATGAGGGAGTCCATTACTGGCGAGAGGTAAACAGTGGAGTGCATAATCAAGTAGCTTTGTGTGGCTCTTGGGTGTGGCTCAACGGGTGTGGCGGTGTGAGTGTGGCTGTCTGGCTGTGGGTGTCTATTTTTTTTACAACAGAGGAAGAAAGCGCTCAAGGGTAAAAGAAGAAAAAAAGCTGTAAGGAAGAACTCAAAACTATTTTCCCCCCCCCCCAAAAAAAAAGAAAAAAAAAAGGGATAAATCGGTGTGATTCAGAGGAGGCAGTCAGTTGCAAACAAACAAACAAAAAAGAAACAGTAAAAAAGGATTCGAAACTACTGCTCCCCAAAGAAAAAGTGATGAATAGGTGTGATTCAGAAGAAGCAGTCGATGGCAAACAAAAAGTAATGAAAACAAGAACCACAAAACAACAAATAATAAAAAGTGATCTATAGGTGTGATTCAGAAGAAGCAGTCAGTGGCCAACAAAAAGTAATGAAAAAAAAGAATCACAAATCAACTTCTCCTCCTAATAAAAAGTGATACATAGGTGTGATTCAGAGGAAGCCGTCAATGCCCCCCCCCCCCTCAAAAAAAAAATAAAAATAAAAAAAATAAAAAAAATAAAAAGGACATCAAAACCACAGCTCCCGAAAAGAAAAAGGGATAGATAGGTGTGACTGTCGTAAATGTAGCTGTCCCTATGTGGCTTAAGTGCGGCTTCTTCTCCTTGGTGTGGTTTTTGTGTGTGGTTCCCTGGAGGCGATTCTCAAGGTGTGGCTCCCAGGGTGTGGTGGCTCTTCAAGTTTGGTCCATAAAGCGGCGTGAGTGGCCGAGTTAGTGTGACGTGAAATGATCGTGATAAAGTGGTGTGTGTGTGTGTGTGTGTGTGTGTGTGTGTGTCAACAGAGCATCTTCAAATGAGTGTTTGCTCAAGGAAGGGTCAACGCGTGCCTGATTTTTATATATATTTTTCATTAATTTATTTATTCATTTACGGTATTTATTATTGAAACACACACACACACACACACACACACACACACACACACACACACACACACACACCATCCCCCCCGCCACACACTTACTCGGAAATACCATGAACTCGCAAGGGAAGAATACTAAAGTGAACGGGAATAAGAAATGACGAGGGGATAAAAGAAAACCAAATCTCTTAAAGGCCTCTCCACTACGCAAAGAGAGAGAGAAAAAAAAAAGCAATTCAGCTCCTTCCTTCTATCCACTCGTGTGTCCTATGAATGATCTGCAGCGTGGACCTTTGGGTGGCCTAATTAACTCCTTGAAGGCTGTTAGAGGAAAGGATCGCGTCGTACAGTGGTGGCGAAGAAAAGGGAATGCGTGCAGGTCGGGTCGGCGAGCTGCTTCCCCGAGTCATGCATTCTGGGGCGGAGCGCACGGCTGTGGGACGCGGGGAACTTACACGGAGGAAATATCGCTCATTTAGACTCCCTGTCGTCCAACTTAGGGTGTCGATATTATACCTCTCCCGATATTACCTTTCTCGAGCCTTCTTTTCTTTTTATTTTATCTCATATTTTGTTATATAGGTGATTCATCCTTTCATTATTAGATTTTTTGTTACGTGATTTTTTTTCCTTGAGTAGAGGGTCGCTTTAGACTTGAAAATTGTTTTGTGATTCTTTTATTTTTTTACTTGCTCTGATATTACCTTTCCTGAGCCTTCTTTTTTTTATATTCATCCTTTTTTGTTATATGTCAGATTCATCCTTCAATAATTAGATCGTTCGTTTCATGGTCTTTTTTCTAGAGTGGAAGAACGTTTCAGAATAATGTTTGTGCTCTATTTTTATTTCTTTGTATGTTACTTTTCCCTAAATAGCCTTTCCTGGATCTTTCCTTTTGCTGCTATGTAATTTTCCTTGTATGCCACGTAAATAGGGAGCAGCGAGTAGCGGGCGTTTTTTTTTTATTATTTTTTTTTTTTTTTGTGCCCTTGAGCTGCCTCCTTTGTTGTAAAAAAAAAAAATATAACCCTCAGGAATCCCAAACCCTTCGTTATTAGATCTTACTTACTAGAATGGAGAGACACTTCCGAGTATTAATATTTTACCCTTTTCTTTTTGGGCCTTTTACCTCTCGACATTTCCTTTCTTTTGCCTTTCTACTTTTTCCTTCTTTTATTAAATTTCACTCATTCCTCACTAGATCATATTCCCTAGACTGGCGAGACTAACTAAGATTATTTTCCATACAATTCCTATTTCTGTGCATCAGACTACGTTGGTGCCGGACATTGTTAACCCCCTATGCCTAGACGTTACCTAAAGGCGTAGACCAAAGCTGATTCACCCCGCCTCTCTCCTGGTATTTCCCTCGAGGTGGCTACCGTGCGCTCCGTGAGGTCGTCGCTGGAAACATCAGTACTGCAAAGGAGAGAAAAAAACATCGGAACAAAACGTCTCGCGAAGGCTTGGGAGGGAAAAGAAACTGAAAATAAAAGTCCCGTAAGTCGACTGGGTAAAGTGTGCTCCATTAAAGACGATGAATATGTCTCTTGTCAATAAAGTGGACTCAAGTATCCGCGGACCAATACGGGCTTTTCTGCACAACTTGGCTGCATGGCTTTCCTTGTCCTGGGTGGAGGGGGGGAGAGGAGGGTGGCAAGATGGAGCAAGGGAAATGGCTCTCGGTCTCGCATTCTGTTCCTGATTGCGTCCTGGGCTTTCGGGTTTTTGGGAGTGAGTTCTAGTTCTTGCGTCCTGTTTTCGGTTCTATTTTGCTCTCTGTTCTTGATTTTCGGTCCTGTATTCTGTCCTCGATTGCCTCCTGGGGTGTTGTTTCGAGGCCCCGAGTTCTAGTTCTTGGGTCCTGTTTTCAGTTCTATTTTGCTCTCTGTTCTTGATTCTCGGTTATGTATTCTGTCCTTCATTGCGTCCTGGGGTGTCGTGTTTCGAGGTCCCGGGTTCTAGTTCTTGTGTTCTAGTTTTGGTTGTGTTCTTGGTTCTTTGTGTAGCGTTGTGTCCTTGAGTGTGTCCTGGGCATTTGTGTTTCGAGGGTCCGAGTTCTAGTTATTAGGTTCTGGTTTCGGTTCTGTTTTGGCTCTGTGTATTGAGCTCTGTCTTGGGTTCTGTATTATTTTTAGTCATTACTTTTGTGTCCTTAGGTTCTGTGTCTCGTGTGTTCTTGCTCTGTGTTTTAAGTTCTGGGTTTTATCTTTTCTTTATTCTTTCTTTTTTTCTTAATCTCACTTTCTTGCCTTTTTAATGGGCTAAGTTTTTTTTCTTGATATCCACGGTTTGCGTTTAGTTATAATTAGGATATTTTCTATTAGGACTAAGTTTGTTTTCTTCCTTTTGCTTAGAGTTTATGATGTCTTTCCTCCCTCTTATGGCTGCCCTCTTAACCTAAATTTGTAGATAACTTGATAAGTAATCGAGGCACCTTAAAAACCGAATATGACTCTCCACTTGATTGCTCTACTTCTTTTCTTTCTCCTTGAGTTGCATCCTTCACTGTAATAAAATGTAGATGCCAGTACCGGAGCAACTTCAAAACGCGGAGAAGTATAACATTTCTTGGCACTGTAGAGGCTTCAGCGTCTCCTTGGCAACCACAATTACCTCGCGTCGTTCCCTCAAGTCATCGTCTGCTAGAATTATGAGAGAATTGTTTGAGTTATCGACAGTAATAACTCTCGGTGGTGGTGATTGTGGTGGTGAGTATGGTGGCGCAATGGTGGTGGTGATGATGTCCTTGGTTGGTAGTGATGACAGTGCTGAGGATGATGACGATGGTGGTGGTGGTGGTGGTGGTGTGATGGTGATGATAGTGGTAATTGTATTGTAACATTAATAATAATAATAATAATGATAATGATAATAATAATGATAACAGTAACAATAATGGTGATGGTGGTGATGATGGTGACGGTGCTAATGAAGATGATGATAGTGATGATGATACGTAGTGAGAATGGCGATAGTGGATGATGGTTAGTGGTGGCGGTGGTGCCTGGCGTGAGTCCGTTCGTAACAGTGAAAACTTAATCCTGTTTATGGGAGCGGAGGATTCTCACGCCACGGTCCAGTTTTATTTTATTTATTTATTCATTTTTAATCAAGGGTATAGTAAGAAAAGGAAGTGGGTTAGTGGCGAAGGTACAGGTGGGGGAGAAGGAAAGACAGTAAGAGGGTACAGTTGTATGGTGTAGGTTCGTTGTTCTGGTGTTGTTTATTGTTTATCTCGCCAGTTGTTGCTTTGGGCTCCCTCTCCTCTCTACTGGTCCACTCTATTGTCTCCTTATAATCCTCTCGCCTCCCTTATTTACTTTCCCCTTTATCATACTCAATATTCTCCCTCTATTTCTCTCCTTATTATTTACCTCTACCTTATACCACTCGTTGTTTTTTTTTGGTTATATTCTATTCACTTCTCTTATTTATCTTTCCCCTTTATCATACTCAATATTCTCCCTCTATTTCTCTCCTCATTATTTACCTCCACTCCCTTAATTAACTTTTTTTATTATATTCCTCTGCTTTCTCTTATTTTTCATTCCTCTCCTTCATTTTACTCCATTTTTTTTCTCTCTATTCATTTTCTTCTTATTTTCCTTTCCACTCCATTATTTTAGTCCATTTTCTTTGTTTTTCTCTCGCTTCTGTTATTTATCTTTTCTCTCCTTCATTTTACTCCACTCCTTCTCTCTGTTCCTTTTCTTATTATTGTTTTCCTTTCCACTTCATTATTTTCCTCCATTTTCTTTCTCCATTTCTCTCGTGATTCTTCTTTACCTCTCCACACCCTCATTTTCGTTAATTTTCCTCCTCCGTTCTTCTCGTTTTTCTTATTCAGCTTTTGTCTCCCTTAATTTAGTCCGTTTTCACCCTGTATTTCTCCCTTTTTCCTGGTTACTTTTCCACTCCCTCATTTTCGTTGATTTTCTTTCTCTGTTCTCGTTTTTCTTAGTCATCTTTTCTCTCCCTTAATTTAGTTCCTTTCCTCCCTATATTCCTTTCTGTTTTTCCTGATTACTTCACTCCCTCATTTTCGTTGATTTTCTTCCTCAGTTCTTCTCGTTTTTCTTATTCTGCTTCTTCTCTCCCTTAATTTAGTCCATTTTCACCTTACATTCCTCTCTGTTTTTCCTGATTTCTTCTCCACTCTCATTTTCGTTCATTTTCTTCCTCTCTTTCTCTTCTGCCATTATTTGCCCGGTTATTTCCTTATTCTTGCTTATTTGTTTCCGCCAGTCTTCTTTTTTCCTTTTTTAATCAGTTCACTCCTAAGTTTTTGTCCACTTTTAATTTCTTTTCATTTACTTTTCTTCATCTAACCTCATTTATGTTTATTTTTTTGGTCCTATGTTTTTTTTTAATTGCCTCTTTTACTTGGTTCATTTTTCTCCCATTTTTTATTTCTTCCCACACATCTTTTTTTTTTTCAAGTCTCATCCTCTCTTTGTTTTATCATCGCTCTCCACTCGTCGACTGTATTTCTTTTATTCCTCTTTTTTTTTTTGGGGGGGGTTGTCCTCACTCTCCTTTCTCCTCCTCCATAATCTGTTTTTTTGTCCTCTCTCTCTCTCTCTCTCTCTCTCTCTCTCTCTCTCTCTCTCTCTCTCTCTCTCTCTCTCTCTCTCTCTCTCGCTCTCCTCTTCATTCCTGTTGCATTTTTAATCTTCTTACTTCACCCTCTCACTTTTACTTGGCGCCATTGTTTTCTCTTTTTTTTTTTGCTTCCCTCGCTGCTTCCCTGTTTTATTTCTATTTTCTTCCTCTTAACTTCTTTTCTCCGTTCACTTTTTGCTTCGTTTTCTTTTCCTTTTTTATTTCATTTTTACTTGTCTTTTTTCGTGTCTCTCCTTATTTTTTTTACTTTCTTTTTCACATCTCTCCTCACTCCCCTTTTTATTAACTTTTCCTTATTACTATATTTTCCTTTATTTTCCTGTATATTTTTCTCCCATATCATCATTATTTCAATCAGTTCTCCTTCTTTTCGACTTTTCCCTCGTACCTTTTCCTCACTCCCCTTTTCTATTGACATTTTTTTCCTCATTACTTTATTTTCCTTTATTTTCTTATATATTTTTTTCTCCCATATTATCATTATTTCAATCAGTTCTCTTCTTCTTTTCGACTTTTCCCTCCCACCTTTTTTCTCCCCCATTTCCTGTTTTCTATAATGTGTTTTTTTCTATTTCATTTTCATTTTCACTCCCTCTTTTTTCTGCTTTTCCTTTCTATTATTTTTTTTACTTGTATTCTTTCTCCTTTTTCGGTTCTTTTCATTTCTTTTTATTCAGTGTCTTCGTTTTCGTCGCTTCCTAGTACCTACTCTCTCTCTCTCTCTCTCTCTCTCTCTCTCTCTCTCTCTCTCTCTCTCTCTCTCTCTCTCTCTCTCTCTCTCTCTCTCTCTCTCTCTCTCTCTCTCTCTCTCTCTCTCTTCTTAAAGCTACTGGACTGTTTGTTTTGCTCTCCTTTCCACTCCTTTCTATCGTCTTCTTCCTCCTCTATACTATTTTTATCATCCTCTTCTCTTTTCTTTCCTTCCACTTCCTTCTTCCCCCTCCCTCCTTAAAGCTACCAGTCCATTGTCCTTGATTCCCTCCCCACTTCCTTGTTCTTTTATTTATGGCTTTTATTTTTCATTCCTGCGTTTTCTTGCGTTTCCTTTTTTATTTTTTATTTCGTCTGCTTAAAGTTATCATTTCATTTGTTTAACTTGTCTTCTTTTTTTATTGTTCTCCTTCTTGTTTTTCTCCTTATTCTTCCTTTTTCTTCAACTTTTTCCTTTTCTTTCTTTTTTCTTTCTTTTCTTTTTCTTTCGTTTTCATCTCTTCTCTTCTCGTCTCGTCTCGTCTCGTCTCTCTCTCTCTCTCTCTCTCTCTCTCTCTCTCTCTCTCTCTCTCTCTCTCTCTCTCTCTCTCTCTCTCTCTCTCTCTCTCTCTCTCTCTCTCTCTCTGTTCATGTCATCTATAACTTTTCTTCTTTTTTCTTCCTTCTTTCTTGTTCCTTCAGTTTTCATTCCCACCTTCCTCTCACTCCCCTTTCTGTTCCCCCCTTTGTCTAGCAGTTACCCTTTCTTTCATCCCTCTCTCTCCCTCTTCCCTCTCTTCTCTTATCTCCACCTCTCCTTCCTCCGCCTTTCATTCAATTCTCTCCAAGTTTTTCTCTCCCGACTCTTCTCTCCCTTCTCCCCTCTTCCCTGTTCTCTCCTCTTTTATTTTTCCTTTCTGCTTCTGCTTCATCGTTTCTCCCTTTCTCCTTCTCCCTCTTACATTTCCTTCCTTCCCTCCTATCCCCATTTCCTCCTCTGTTTCCTTTTCTGTTATTTTTTTTCTTTGATTTCTATGTTTATACACGATTCTCCTCTCTCCTCCTCCTCCTCCTCCTCCTCCTTCTTCTCCTCTCACATTCTTCTTTGGTTTCTATTCCGTCTCCAATCTTGTGTTCTATTCATTTTCTTTGCTTTCTTTTTTTCTTTTATGGATTCTTCTTGTTTTCCTTTTTTTCTTGTTTTTACGTGTCCTCCATACCCTCTTTCTCCTCTCCCTTCTCTTCCGTTTCCTCCTCTTCCTCTTTCTCCTCCTCCTCCTCCTCCTCCTCTTTATTATGCCACTTTTTTTTCGTCCTGGACTTTCTATTTTCTCTCATGCTTCTCCTCCTCCTCCTCCTCCTCCTCCTCCTCCTCCTCCTCCTCCTATCTTTCCTCCTGTCTCTTACTCTCCTTTTTTTTTTTCATTCCACAGTTTTTTTTGCCCTTCTCTCTCCTCCCTTTCCTCTTCTCCCTCCCTCTTGTCCTCCCTTCCCGTCCTCCCTTACTCTCTATGTCCCTCGTATCCACAGTTTGTCTTGCATTAATTAAACAAAATATCGCCCGGGAGTACGTTCGCTTCAGTCCCATTTCCATTTTATTTTTATTTTTCTTTTGTTTCCTATTATTTGTTTTTATTATCGCTTGTTTATTCCTGTTATCTTATCGACTCTCTCTCTCTCTCTCTCTCTCTCTCTCTCTCTCTCTCTCTCTCTCTCTCTCTCTCTCTCTCTCTCTCTCTCTCTCTCTCTCTCTCTCTCTCTCTCTCTCTCTCTCTCTCTCTCTCTCTCTCTCTCTCTCTCGCTATTTTTCCTCCTTCCTCCTTTCATCTTCCTTCTCTCTCTTCCTCTTTCTTTTATCTCTTTTCTTTTCCATCTATACCCTTCTTCCTCCCTCACGTCCTTTCTCTCTCTCTCTCTCTCTCTCTCTCTCTCTCTCTCTCTCTCTCTCTCTCTCTCTCTCTCTCTCTCTCTCTCTCTCTCTCTCTCTCTCTCTCTCTGCTGATTGAGGGTAAACAACAGGCTGGTCACACGAGAGAGAGAATGAATGAATGCGTGGTTGAATAACTAAACGAAAGAAAGGAGAAGGGAGAAAGGAAAAAGAATGAAGAAAAGAGAGGAAGAAAGGTCGAGAATGGACGTAGTGAATAAGTGAATACCATAACGAATGGAGAAATAGAAAACTGAAGAAAGAGTGAAAAGAAAAAAAATAACAGGAAAAGAGGAAGGAAGGAAGGAAGGAAAAGAAAGGATGTAATAAATTAATGAAGACATGAATGAGAGAGAGGGTGAAACGAAAACAGGAAGGAAGGAAGGAAG
Source organism: Eriocheir sinensis (assembly GCF_024679095.1). Classification (NCBI taxonomy): domain Eukaryota; kingdom Metazoa; phylum Arthropoda; class Malacostraca; order Decapoda; family Varunidae; genus Eriocheir; species Eriocheir sinensis. The sequence continues at coordinate 29,264,023 of NC_066510.1, read as the reverse complement.
GAAGGAAGGAAGGAAGGAGAGAAATGCCGGAATAAATAAATGAACATATGAAAGAAAGAAAGAGAGAAAGAAACAAAGCAAGCGAAAGAGCGGAACGGAAACACGGAAGAAGGAGGGAGGGGAGGAAGGAAGAAAAGAAATGCTGGAATAAATAAATGAGTGCATGACAGAGAGAGAGAGAGAGAGAGAGAGAGAGAGAGAGAGAGAAAGCAGACGAAAGGGTGGAACATAAACACGAAGGAAGGAAGGAGAAAAGGAGAGAGAGGATGGAGTAAACTGTTAAATCCATGAAGGAAGAAAGATATTTAAGAAAGCAATCGAAATCCGCGTCCTCCTCCTCTGTCGCTTTTCTTATCTCCTTATCTTTACTGAATCCTGCTCTCCACTTGGTCCTCCTGCATGCCCTTTCCTCTCCCTTTCCTCCCGACTTGACCCTCTTCCCTTCTCAACTCCTCTTAATTCTTCTCTTCCTCTCCTTCTGCCACCTCTTTCTCTTCCTTCCTCTTTCTCCTAACCCCTCTTTTTCTTTCCCCTCTTTCCTCTCCTTTTCCTCTTCCCTCCTCAACTCCTCTTAATTCTTCTCTTCCTCTCCTTCTGTTGCCTCTTTCTCTTCCTTCCTCTTTCTCCTAACCCCTCTTTTTCTTTCCCCTCTTTCCTCTCCTTTTCCTCTTCCCTCCTCAACTCCTCTTAATTCTTCTCTTCCTCTCCTTCTGTTGCCTCTTTCTCTTGTTTCCTCTTTCTCCTAACCCCTCTTTTTCTTTCCCCTCTTTCCTCTCCTTTTCCTCTTCCCTCCTCAGCTCCTCTTAACTCTTCTCTTCCTCTCCTTCTGTTGCCTCTTTCTCCTGGTTCCTCTTTCTCCTAACCTCTCTTTTTCTTCCTTTCTTCGTCTCTAAGTCTTATCTCCTGCCTTATCCTCTTCCTCTCCTCCCGACTTGACCCTCTTCCCTTCTCAACTCCTCTTAATTCTTCTCTTCCTCTTCTTCTTTCACCTCTTTCTTCTGCTTCCTCTTTCTTCTAACCCCTCTTTTTCTTTCCCCGTTTTCTCTCCTTTTCCTTCAACCTTTACCCTCTTCCCTCCTCAACTCCTAACTCTTCCTCTTCTTCTTCTTTTTTTGTCCCCTCTTCTGCTTCCTCGTTCTCCTAACCTCTCTTTTTCTTCCTTTCTTCATCTCTAAGTCTTTTATCTCCTTCCTTTTCCTCTCCTCACTCTATTACCCTCTTCTCATCTCTTTCTAACTCTTCCTTGTCCCTTGTCACCTCCTCCCTTTTGCATCGTTCATCTTATTATTTCTTTCTCCGTCTCCAGCTCTATTTTTATCTCCGTTTTCCTCTCCCTCTTCCCTCCTCAACTTTTCATAACTTCCTTCCTCTTCCTTGCCTCTTGCCACCTCTTCATCCTCTCGCATCCAATTTCTCTTTACCTCTCTCTTTCTTTTCCCCGCTTCCTCTCCTTTACCTTCAACCATTACCCTCTTCTCTCCTCATCTTTTAATAACTCTCTTCCTCCTCCTCCTCCTCCTCCTCCTCCTCCTCTCCTTTTGGCTCCTTTCCCTTTTGCTTCCTCTTTCTTTTTCTCTTTTTCTTCCTTTTTCGTCTCTAGGTCTTCTTTTATTTTCTGCCCTTTCCTCTCCTTTTCGTTCTTTTATTACCCTGTTCTCTTTATCTCTTCCTAATTCACCTCTTCCTTGCTTCTTGTCGTCTCTTCTTACGTTCTCTTCCTCCTTATCTCTCTCTCTCTCTCTCTCTCTCTCTCTCTCTCTCTCTCTCTCTCTCTCTCTCTCTCTCTCTCTCTCTCTCTCTCTCTCTCTCTCTCTCTCTCTCTCTCTCTCTCTCTCTCTCTCTCTCTCTCCGTCTTTAGCTCTATTTTCATCTCCTCCGGTTCCTCTCTTCCTTCCGCCATTACCCTCTTCTCCCAATTCTCCTCTTCCTCTCCTTTTGTTACCTCTTCTTGCATTCTCTGTCTCCTATCTCTTCTTCCTTTCTCCGTCTATTCACACGTTCTTCCCTCCCTCCCTCCTTCCACCCCTTCCCTTCCTCCTTCCCTCCCTCCCTCCCTCGCTTCCTCTCTCCATTCTTCCGCAGTCAATATGTTGAAGACTTTCTCATATTGTTTTCTTTTTTCAAACCGGCAAATTGAGTCAGGGAAGACGCGTACACACACACACACACGCACACACACAGAGAGAGAGAGAGAGAGAGAGAGAGAGAATACACACCGCATAATTACATAACGAGAATTCGACAGATGCTTTGTGTGTGTGTGTGTGTGTGTGTGTGTGTGTGTGTGTGTGTGTGTGTGTGTGTGTGTGTGTGTGTGTGTGTGTGTGTGAATCAGCCTCACCAAAAAAAAAAAATAAATAAATAAATAAAAAATAAATAAATAAATAAAAATAAAATAAAAAGCACTTTCTTCATATTATGGTCATTGTTTTAAGCCTTTTTCGAACGCCTGAGTCTGGCCTGAAAAGTGCAGGTCGTGCTTCGTAAAGGTGTTAATGACATTGGGCCGCGCTGCCACAGGGAGTTATTGCTGTCGACACGGCGCAGCAGCATCGCGTGAGAGCCCGGTGTTCGCTGGAGCCTGGGGGAAGGGGGGTGGGGATGGGAGGGGGGGGGGGAGAGAGAAAGAGAGAGTATAAAAATGAAGAAAAATGTTGCCTGCCTACAAATGGTTGCTAGTTTCATTTGCATAACTCTACACACACTCTCGGGATCGGTACTTTGTGTTTTGTTTTTCCTGTGTTAACTTAATATTCTTACGGTCTATTTATATTTATCTTTATTAATCTTAATGCTTGTGCTCTTTGTCTATTGTATATTTATTTAGAACGCATCTCTTTCTATTTTCTTTTTTATTATTTCATTCAATATAGACGGATTTTTCCTTTCTTCGTCAGGGCTTTAGGTTCTTGTAATGAAATCCTTGGTTGATATTACGTTCCGAGAGGTTCTTTATGTTCTAATTTCAGTTCTTCAGTTCCTTCTCTTATCTATTCTTTCTACCATCAATTTTATCATATCGTATTTATTTTGCTTTCTTTGTCAGGGCTTTAGGTTCTTGTAATGAAATCCTTGGTTGATATTACGTTACGAGAGGTTCTTTATGTTCTAATTTCAGTTCTTCAGTTCCTTCTCTTATCTATTCTTTCTACCATCAATTTTATCATATCGTATTTATTTTGCTTTCTTTGTCAGGGCTTTAGGTTCTTGTAATGAAATCCTTGGTTGATATTACGTTCCGAGAGGTTCTTTATGTTCTAATTTCAGTTCTTCAGTTTTTTCTCTTATCTATTCTTTCTACCATTAATTTTATCATATCGTATTTATTTTGCTTTCTTTGTCAGGGCTTCAGGTTCTTGTCATTAAAGCCTTGGGTGATATTACGTTCCGAGAGGTTCTTTATGTTCTAATTTCAGTTCTTCAGTTCCTTCTCTTATCTATTCTTTCTACCATCAATTTTATCATATCGTATTTATTTTGCTTTCTTCGTCAGGGCTTCAGGTTCTTGTAATGAAATCCTTGGGTGATATTACGTTCCGAGAAGCTCTCTGTGTGTTCTAGTTTTAGCCTTTCTAGTCTTTCTACCGTAAATTTTATCGTATTATATTAAGTGACAAGACCGTGCTGCTTTACTGTGTTTGTCTGGTCGTCGGAAACAGTGAAGCCTTAGATAATCTCACCTGGCGAGCGCTTCGTTATTTTTTTTATTTTCATCTCTTCACTTTATTTATTCATTTAGTTGTTATGTTTTTGTGTACGTGTGGGAACGACGCACTGCTTGGATCGTTCGCGAGGGCCTTGGGTACAGTGTTTCTTTTTTCCTTATTCACCGTGTCACCTTATTTATTTATTCAATTATAGCTGTTAGTATTACTGTGTGTGTGTGTGTGTGTGTGTGTGTGTGTGTGTGTGTGTGTGTATGTGTGTGCGTACAAACTTCGCTCTACTTTGTTGCCTGGCGAGGACTGAATACTGGAGGTCTCAGATTATCTCACCTCCCGAAGGCCGCGTCAAAGAGACTCGCTTAAGCCCTCCTTTGATCCTTGCTTTTGGCGTTATTTAGGCGCGTGCTACATCATCAACACCCCCCCCCCCCCCCCCCCCCCCAATGGAAGAGGGGAAGAGGGGAAGGGGAGGGTTAGCTGACGGGGCGTGCAAACCTAACTGGCGGATCTGCAATGCGTCCTTTAATATACTCCGGCGTTTTTCTCCGTTCTCTCTCTCTCTCTCTCTCTCTCTCTCTCTCTCTCTCTCTCTCTCTCTCTCTCTCTCTCTCCTCGCATTCCGGTATTATTTCGTTATAACTCTTGAAGGAAAATTATGCGTTTAATAAAATCTGGCTTCGTATTAGCTTTCTTTTCCCCTTCTTTTTTTTCCCCTTTTTATCAGCAGCCGCGTGGAAAAGAAGGGGAAAAAAATCCGGGTGACTGACACTCGTGGATTGTTTCACTTTCATTTTTTTTTCTCCGTTTGTTTGTAGCTCTGAATTGCCTGCGTATGTCGGTTAGCGTTTGTTGTTTCCGCTTCGTGTTCTGTTTTTATGTTTTTCCCCGGGACTGCTGCGTTGAAAGGGAAAAAGGCTGGTTGTTAGCGGTGGATAGGTTCACCCGCGCATTCTATTCCTGTTTTCCGCTTTGGCTTGCCGGCTATGGATGCGTTCACGTTGGTGGGTGATCATTGGCTCTCGCTCCGCACGTCAGCTGTTTGTTTTTTATTTCAGCAGTCATGTTTTTCTTTGTGTGTTTGTGTTTGTTTGGGGTGTTGATGCGAGCTAGCTACTCTGTCTCCTCATAAATGTCCTTGGATGTGTGTTCGTCGGTTGGTGATCATTGGCTCTCGCTCCGCACGTTAGCTGTTTGTTTTTATTGAAGCGGCCACGTTTTTATTTGTTTGTGTGTTTGTTTGTCTGGGGTGTTGATGCGAGCTAGCTACCTTGTCTCCTCATAAATGTCCTGGGATGTGAGTTCGTCGGTGGGTCATTTTTGTCTTTTTGTTTCAGCCGTCACGTGTTTGTGTGTTTGTTTGTGGTGTTGATGCAAGCTATCTACTCTGTCTACTCATCAAGGTCATGGTATGTGTGCTCGTCGGTTGGTGACTATTGGGTTTCGCATCGCACGTTATTTGTTTGTTTTTGTTTTATCTGTCATTGTTTGTTTGTTCGTTTGTGCTACTCTGTCTACTTACAACGGTCCTGAATGAAGGCGTCTTGCAGGGTGTGTGTGTGGGGGGTGGGGGGTGGAGGGGATGGCGTGGTGTTGCCTCAAGGATATTGGACGCCTAACTCTTGTTGTTTTTCTTTGCGGACGTTGTTGAATAAATTATCGAGTCGCATTGTGCTCCGCCGTCACTGCTGGGTGGGCTCTGAAGACATGTGGAAAGCGAGTCTCCTTGAATGACTATTATGTGTCAGTAGTGATTGCTTTCTGCTGCTATTGATGATGATGATGATGATACAAGATCGCGTTCCCCCTCCCCCTCCTTCCCCCCGTTCTTGTGAGCCTCGGTTTCTGTTATTTTTTATTGCTTATCTTTGTATGTGTGTGTGTCTGTGTGTGTGTGTGTGTGTGTTTCATGTCTGCGAATGTTAGGAATCAATATATAGAATGATTTGGGTTCTTTATAGATGGTTGGAAGAATTAGTGATCTGTTGATATTATTATTATTATTTTATTATTATTATTATTATTATTATTATTATTATTACTATTATTATTATTATTATTATTATTATTATTATTATTATTATTATTATTGCTGCTGTTACTGCAGTTGTTATTAATGTTGTGGTTATTTTTATTTATTTTGTTAGTTAATACTGGTGTTATTTTTGCTGTTCTTGCTGCTAATGCTTTATGGTAGTGATGGTGTGAGGATATAAGGGAAGGTGTAGTAGTAGTAGTAGTAGTAGTAGTAGTAGTTGTAGTTGTAATAGTAGTTGTTGTTGTTGTTGTTGTTGTTGTTGTTGTTGTACCTTAGTGTTATGACCTTCGTTTAACATGGGTTTAAGGATTGAATAAGAGAACCTTCTGGCCATTTCTTAGAGAGAGAAATAAACGAAGGCTACAGAGTAAGGCTAATTGAGTCTCCCCTCCCAGAAGAGCGAGTAGAAGGAACATAGGGTAAGACATAAGGTTATTACGGGGCTACTTTTTCCGTGGTCGAAGATTGTAAGGTTTTGTGTAGCCACTTTCATGGTTACGAGTCTCATAGGTAAACCATTGACTTCTTCTGTTCAGTACCTGTAACACTTTTGCAGAGCCTCGTCAGCTTGAAAAGACATGCCTGATTTTCTGAATATTCTAGCGAATTTATTTTTCTTGGTGCGTGAGGTAGGAAAGATTTTTCGTAAGGGAGCCAACTTGCTATTGCGTGAGTTTATTGAGTTTATCGAGTTCCCAATCTTGGTCTTCGTTTGTGCTCTGTCGGCGGCGCTGAGTCAAATTATTCCCTCACAAATCGGCGTCATTTATTGGCTCTCCACCAGCTTTGTGCCAACAGAACTTATGCTTTAAGAGACGTAACTGTCGGCGATCATGTTTCCCGATAAAATAGAGATAGATAGATAGGAATAAGTCTGAATTAGTTCAAACAAGTGATATTTCATCGTAAATTATTGGAATAAATGAGGGTAAAAATGGAAGCGATTAATTTGTACGAGTAAAAATATGTATAAATGGCATAGCTTTGAATCTTACGTAAACACAACATATATAAATTGCACTCGTGAAATTTTAAGACTATTTTTGTTACTACCACGACTACTACTACTACTACTACTATTATTAAAACAACAACTACAACAACGCCAAGACATAATATCAACCTCAACAACATCATCATCATTAACAACAACAGCAACAACAACAAAAACAACAACTATAACAGCAATCCCAGTAAAAGCCAAGTCAGGCGTGGGGACGGAGGGAGACACGTAGGAGCATCCCATCCTCTGCAGTTAGTGAGTTAGTGCGTCTCAGCAACCTGCGTTTGGCGTGGGCGAGCGAAGGGCGACAGGGCGAGGGCAAATAAATGAAGTGGCTTGCATTTCCACGTTAATTAATTCATATACATACATCGAACCATCAGTAATTCATTGATGACGTGTTGAGGCTGATATATCGACACCATTCGCAGGACTTAAATTAATTACGTTATACAAGTTTCTGGTATGTGATGTGTGTTATAATGCTGTGTTGTATTGTTATGCGAGGTACACGAGTTTGATATTAATGTAAAAGAGTTGTTTTCGCACGAGTTGAGCGTAGCGTAATACGATGTTATGCGGGAGTACGTTTGGAGTTGGATCATGTTATTAGGGGAAATGATTTTATAGTACTTTATTTTCATGATTCATATTGATACCATAAACTTTCGTGGTCACTGTTTTTTAGGAGCAGCGAGTAGCGGGCTTTTTTTTTTATTATTGTTTTCTTTTTTTGTGTGCCCTTGAGCTGCCTCCTTTGTTGTAAAAAAAAAAAAAAAAATGGTCTCAGTAGTAAAAGTGGTGGTAATTATAATGAACACAATAATGGTTCGTTGTCATCACGGAACAAAACAAATGACTACCACCAAGTATTGATTTATTCACAACCTCTTGTTAGCTGTTTTTTTCTCTCTACTAACGCACTATAATTTCCTCGGTCAAAGTATTGTTGTATTCCGACAGTTTCTTACGACAGGAGAATAGTCGGAGGAGAGGTGTGAACGTTGCAAATTTGGAGTGAATGAACAGAGACAAGGAGACTTTTTCCACATGGCCGCTTATTCAAAGGGAGCTCCTAGAGGGAACAAGGCGTCAGACAGAACTTGAGGCAGCGGCACCCAAGCAGTTCTCGCCTACACACCCGTCGCGTCCCCGGCATGCTCAAAGCGGTTGTCAAGTGTTTGTGCGATTGGTAATTACCGTTTGCCAGAGTTACAGCTTGGTCTTGAATTACAGTCGCCGGCAACTCTCTGCTATCAGAAGAGAATTTCTGCGGAATTGAATTATTGGAGGAGGATCCAGTTGGACAGGCTTGGCTTTGGCGAGCACCACGCTTAGCCTCGTTATAAACATATGTCTGCTTTTAAAACTGCAACTCGAAGCGACTAAAGGTGGAGTTTTGTCAGTGATGATGCGAGGCCTAAAACTTAAGAGAAAACATTATGAGGTACTTGGGCAGAACGCAAAATATTATCAGTACTGTGCCTCATGTATTTTCTTGAGTGTAAACATAAGTGATATAGGGCCATATTCTTAAACAGATCAGCGCCCAATCCCACATATTTGACAAAGCTTTGGTAGGAGTTCTGAGCATTACGTGGGGTAGCTTAATAACCCTGGTGGTAGTTTGACCCTTCTTCTGTAACATGAACTTAAAAAAAACACTCATGAGACCTCGATTGATCTCCCTTTCGGCCTTTGAAAATAGTTGATGTGAGAGGCGGAAGCGTTTGATGATACCGACCTTAGTTTTCGTTGACGTGCCATTATTGCTGATGATCTGCCTTCTCACGGGACGAGGGACGCACCAGAGGCTGCCTTCTGAACAGGAGAATCATGATTGCGCCATTCCAAGAAAAAAGGGATTACAAAGCATCACGTTGTTGTGAGTTCCTGCGGTGCATTGGTCTTCTGCTCCTGATGAAGTCGTGCCAAATTAAGAAGAAGAGGAACAACAACAGGAGGAGGAGAAGGAGGAGGAGGAAGACAGGACATGAGAGTATCGCTTTGCCCTCAGGGAGAAGAGCAAGCGTCTTATTCACCTGTGTTCTACTACTGACGGTTTCTTCGTGGTAGCGATAATAATAATAATAATAATAATAATAATAATAATAATAATAATAATAATAATAATAATAATAATAATAATAATAAGAATGAAACGAAGAGGAAGGAAAAAAAGAAGAAAAGAAGAAGAAGAAAAAGGGGAAGAGAAGAGAAAAGAAGAAGAGGAAGAGAAGACGAGAAAAAGAAGAAAAAAAAAGGATGACGTGGAAAGAAGAAAAAGGAAAAGAAGGCGACGAAGAAGAAAAAAAGAAGAAAAGAGAAAAAAAGAAAAACGTAGAAAAGCTAGAGCACAACAACAACGTCTGGCTTTCATCCTATTTCCCTGCGTAACTTTATTAGTTCACCTTCGATACCTTTCTCGGAAGGTTGTTTGGTGTTAGAAACTTTTTTATAGAATTACCAAAGACTTCGGGGCAGGTCAATTTGTCGCTGCCTAAAAGTTAATTGGATTTGTCTTGTTTTCAATCTTACGTCTTTTTATTAACCGTCGGTAAAACATAAACATTTTTAGTCATTTATTGGGCCTCGAAGAGCTTTGTGCCGATAACATACTGGTTGAAGATGTATAACTGCTGGTAATTAGGTTTTCCAGTAGGAGAGAGAGAGAGAGAGAGAGAGAGAATGAACAACCGAAAATGAATGACCCACTTAATGAGAAGCAAAAATTCCAGTGATTATCTAGACAAAGACGGAGAGAGAGAGAGAGAGAGAGATTGGAATAGTGTAAAGGGAAGGTTTAGTCTCAGCTTTGTTAAATCGGAATAAGAACCTTTTTTGTCGTCTATTCCCCCCCCTCTCTCTATCTCTCTCTCTCTCTCTTTTTTTTCTTCTTTCTTTATTTTTACATCTTACATATTGTAAATGGGTACATATATGTCGATGAGCGGGCAACGGCCCGCCGCTGCTCTCTCTCTCTCTCTCTCTCTCTCTCTCTCTCTCTCTCTCTGCTTTTCCTCTTGCCAGCTCCGTCCTTTCGTTTAATCTTCATTCTTCCTCGCCTTCATATCCTGGCGCGAAATTCAGGACCGTCTTTCTCTCTCCCTCCCCGCCCAAACACCGTGACGTGACCCCGATTTAAGGCTGGCCAGAAGGAGTGCCCTTTCAGCCCCGGGCGGGAAAAATGGACGAATGTGTAACCTGTGTATAAATTAGCAATAGATCCTCCCTCTGGCCTGCTATATTTCTTGCCCTTTTGCTTCTCTCTCTCCCTTTGACCTTCTGCTTCCTCCTTCTCCTCCTCCTCTTTATGGCTCTCCTTCTCGTCTTGCCTTTCTCTCCCTCTCTCTTCTTCCTTTCGTGCCACATTTGCCTTTCTCGACTATTCGTACGTTTTGGAAATGCTCGAGGATGCTATAAGAGTAAAGATGTAGGTGAGTGGATGGTGCAATTAGTCTTTTTTTGTGAGGGAATGAGTCAAAGGAAACTTGTCTTATTAGAACTATACGTAGATCGTATTGCATGTAGACAGAGAGCTTTAATATCCAGAGTACAGGTTTTCTTGGATGTAGTTTATATTTATTCTGACTAAAATATGCTGCAAAAACACAGTCCTTTGTATTGTTATTTTTTATCCTGATTTAGAATGGGTGCTAAGAAACAATTCGTATTTTTTTAACGCGAAAAAAAAAAGGAAAAAACTCACTTCATTTTTTTATTTCTGTATTTTGACGTTACTTTGGAGCAATAACTCATCTCATTTTTATTTATTTAGTTATCTTGCTGATGATGTATTGCGACAGACTCTACCATTACTGTATTATTTTGAAACTAATAAATTGCGGAGATTCACCCTTTTATATTCCGGCATTGTCAGGTCAACATGTAGCGAACAGTCCGTTGTTTTCCCGAGCGTTTGGCCTTGAATATGCATCAAAGCCTCGGGGGCATGTATTGCCGTGACAAGTCTGCGTGCGGGGAGGCCAGACAGGAGGCGGCACTCGGGCTTACAGCGCCTGACACCTCCCACCAGACGAACACGACAATGACTTTCTCAACACGTTTAATACCTCGGCCTGAGCGACAGACGGCCTCGAAGTGTCTGGCTTCTTTCCAAAATATCTTTCGTGGAGTGGGATTGGTTATTCTTTTTCTCTTTTTTTTCATAGCAGGAAGTAGCTCAAGGGCAGAAAAATACAAAACAAACAAAGAAAGCCCTCTAGTCGCTGTTGTAGTAATGAAAAAACGAAAAAAATGTATCTCCCCCAAAAAGGTCAATTTCGGATGAAGAAGTGTCGTGATAGGACACTCCCCTCTTCATGTGTCAGCCGGCAAAGTTCAGATTCCCATTTTAAGATAGGAAAAAAGAATATGTCGCCTTTTTTAATTCGAAAAGGTGCATCGTGTTATGTGATAGGGTATTCTTTACGCTAAGAGAATATTTTTTGCAGGGCTTCTGGTTCCAAATATCAACTTGCTACAGACGTCAATCATTCCTCGAGAATGTCTATCGTGAGGTGTGTAACGAAATAATTTACAAGGATGATATATTGATATGAGAAGAAAAGTCTGTGACGGGGCGTCCTTGGAATTCTGATGGCATATTTATAATCTCGTGACTTTTTCGTAACCTTTTCTTTCTTGAGAACGAAAGGCTGCGGTGACCGTCTACTAAGTTTAACATAAAGCCAAGTATCTGGGTCTTTATATCCTTAATTTTTCATCTCTGAACTTCGCAGACGACATGGAGAGGGCGACTCAGGTGTGTGTGTGTGTGTGTGTGTGTGTGTGTGTGTGTCGGGGTAAATTATATGTCAGTTAGTCTTATATATGGTGAGAAAGAGGCTTATCCATATCATCACAATACCGGTAAAGAATCATACACACCACATCCACCTTTAGACCAACAACCCACAAACAAAATTATGGCTGTCTTATCTGGATGGAGGGCGGCTTATCCTTATGGCTTATGGTGAGAAAAAGGCTTATCCATATCATCACAATACCGGTTAAGAATAATGCAAACACACCACATCCACCTTTAGACCATCAACCCAGTAACTAAATTATGGCTGTGTTATCTGAATGGAGGGAGGCTTATCCATACCATTCCAACATCGATAAGGAATGATAGAAACACGATATTCACCTGTAGACCATCACGCTAAAAACTATTACGGTCGAGTCCTATTTTGAGAAGAATGAGGCTGCCCTTCCACCTCTCTCCCTCCCCTTGACATCCTATCTCTCCGCCCTTACACCTGCAGCATCTTTGTCCTCTTCATCTCCAGTCCTCCATTTTTCCTCCCCTCCAGTCTCCCCCTTCTCACTTTCTCCATGATATTTTCTTCCTCACATATTTTCTTCTTCCCCCCTGCGCATTGTTTTTCCCTTCTTTATCTTTCTTTTTTTCCCTCTCTCATGCATGTATTTTATTGTTCTCTCCCGTTCGCTTTGTTCCTTCACATTTCCCCCATCCTGGCTTCCCCACCTCCCTGCCAAGGAAAGAGGCAAGAATTGGTTCACGAATAGGCTGGTGAACGAGTGGAAAAATCGAGCAGACACGTAGTTGATGTAAACACAATTGAAAGCTTTAAATGGAGGTTAGATTTATACGTATGGATGGGAAGGAAATTTGGCGAAGAACCCATTTTTAGGAGGTGCCATATGTAGGTCGTCTGGCATCTTGTAGTCTGCTTCTATCTTTGTGTATTCAAATGTGTGTGTGTATGGGGAGGGGGGGGTGATGTTCAGGTATGTGTCAGGTGTGTCTTAGGTGCTGGGGCATTTTTAGGAGGTACCATATGTAGGTCGTCTGGCATCTTGTAGTCTGCTTCTATCTTTGTGTATCCAAATGTGTGTGGGTGTGGGTGGGGGTTGGGTGGGCAGCGGGGCGGGGTGGGGGTTGATGTTCAGGTATGTGTCAGGTGTGTCTTCGGTGCTGGGGCATTTTTAGGAGGTGCAATATGTAGGTCGTCTGGCATCTTGTAGTCTGCAACTATCTTTGTGTTTCCAAATGTGTGTGTGTGTGTGGGGGGGGGGGGGGGGGGGGTTGATTTTCAGGTATGCGTTAGGTGTGTCTTAGGTGTTGGGGCATGGCGTGTAAGCGTGCTTCTCGCCGGGGACACCGTCAAGGCTGTGCTGCTGACCATTACCGGGAGATCAATAGCATCACTTATTCATCCCAATGGCCCTTTCTGACCGCTGCTCATATTGTTGCCCTCTACGGTTATAGCTCTGGTCTGTTGCCTCTCCTCTCCTCCTCCTTCTCCGGCGCTGCTCCCTGTAATTGAATGCTCTTGTTATCGACTGTAAACAATCACATTATAAGCCGATTCACGGAACACGCCCTAAACATTTTTCAGTATCTCCCTGTCATATGTTATTGGTTTAAGATATAAGGGTCAATATATGTGCGATAAATCCTGCCTCCCTGGACGGCCCTTTGTTGTCCAGCGGTGAGCCACGGCGATTCAAAGGAGCAGAAGCAGGAAGTAGTACATGAGGAGGAGCAGAAACAGCAGATAGAAGGGCAGGATTAGAGGGAAAAGGTGAAAGCAGGCGTAGTAAATGGAGCAGAGGAAAACAGAGAATAGGCAGCAGGGAAAGGACAGAATCAGCAGATGTAAAAGCATGATTAGAGGCAAAAGGCGAAAGCAAGTGAAGCAGAGGAAGCAGAGTATAGGAGCATAAGGGGAATTAGGGAAAGGGCAGAGGCAGCAGGGGTAGAAAGTAAATCAGGGGAAAGAGAGAACAGGAACAGCAGGAGAAGAGTAGAGACAGCAGAGAGGACAGGAACAGCAGGGGGAGTAAGGGAAAGTTTTTTTTACAGGGGAATTTTGCCGAAGCTCAACGTAATTTCCGATCAAAGAAATAATAATCATGCAATTCCTATTTTTTTCTCCTCACACAATTTGATGACTAGAATTGCAGCATCGTTCACTCACTCGCGTCTCCTTTGTTCTCATCCTGGTAATTTTTTAATGTATTTTTTTCTACCTCATCAATCCCCGTACGTCAGTTTTTGTGAGTCTGTGTTGCTGTTGCTCGTGATGTTTTTGGAAAAGAGGTAAATTTAGCGGAACATTGTCAGGGTTGGTCACACGGCGGTTTCATTAGTTCAGTTTTCCATTTTCATTCATTGCCTTTTGTGTGTGTGTGTGTGTGTGTGTGTGTGTGTGTGTGTGTGTGTGGTGTTGTTATTTTTGTCATGTGTGTTGCTTTGTGTTGACTCTGATTTGGTTCCTTTTATTACTTCTCTTTTTTTTTTTTTAACTCATGTACACTGATTTTTTCCTGTCTGCCTTTAAAGTGGCGTAGATTCTGATTGCACTGAGATATTGTTTTTCTTTAGTATTTGTTCTTTTATCTTTTGTGGTATTTCTCTGTGCCACACTTGAATGCAGAAGCTAGTTTATGTTCAATGGCCATTTTGTTTTAATAATTCTCAGCTTATATTGTATTAAGAGCACCTACCCCCCCCCACCCCACCCACCCACCCACACACACACACATTAAGAACTGACGCTACTAAACGAGCAACAGTTCACATCAAACAGTATACTTTTTCTCTTCTCTGTTTTTTCTATACATCTGAATTCCATTACTATACGATTCTCCTTCGCTGGCAGACAACAGACAGGCATCACTGATAACCTTCCCTTGCCGCTGGTGCACTGATAAGGCTGAAGTCCCTGACAATGGTACATTAATGCTTTAATTAGGCGAAACAGTGCAGTGGAGAGGCCGTGGGTTCTTGGGTTTCTCGTATGGACTAGCGCGAGGTCGGGCTTGCATAGGCTGGTGCTGGTGCTGGTACTGGCAGGAGGTATACGAAGGTAGAGGCTAATGGGATGCTGGATACTGGTGTGTTTACTGCCTGGACTGGTGGTAGGCTTAATCTCGCAAAGGTTGAGAGGGGTTAGTGGATAAGGATGTTTTCGTTAGGATTATGGGATGTGATACGAGTGGATATGTGTTGGTTTTAGCTAGGTTCGTGGATACTGGTCGATATAATGGCTGGACTGGTGGTAGGCTTAATCTCGCAAAGGTTGAGAGGGGTTAGTGGATAAGGATGTTTTGGTTAGGATTATGGGATGTAATACGAGTGGATATGTGTTGGTTTTAGCTAGGTTCGTGGATACTGGTCGATATACTGCCTGGACTGGTGGAAAGCTTGATATCGCAAAGGTTGAAAAGGGTTAGTGGATAAGGATGTTTTCGTGTGGATTATGGGATGTAATACGAGTGGATATGTGTTGGTTCTTAGCTAGGTTCGTGGATACTGGTCGATATACTGCCTGGACTGGTGGTAAGCTTGATATCGCAAAGGTTGAAAAGGGTTAGTGGATAAGGATGTTTTCGTTAGGATTATGGGATGTAATACGAGTGGATATGTGTTGGTTTTAGCTAGGTTCGTGGATACTGGTCGATATACTGCCTGGACTGGTGGTAAGCTTGATATCGCAAAGGTTGAAAAGGGTTAGTGGATAAGGATGTTTTCGTGTGGATTATGGGATGTAAAACTAGTGGATAGGCGTTGTTGGATAGGCGTTATCGGCGTGTGTATATATAAAAAAATAACACGATATAGGAAAGCTTGGGAGAAGGGTTTGTGGATGAAGATGTTTTGTTTTTTTGTTAGAGATATGGGATGTAAAACTAGTAGACGGGGGCTGTTGTTGGCTGGAGTGGTTGATGAGTAAGACTAGATTTCGAGATATGTGAATAGGATAGGTGGATAAGGTTCTCTGTTGATAGTATTATTTCTTGTAGGACTTCGACAAATCAGGTTGCTTGTCTGGGTAATTGGATGTTAAACTAATTGGTATGCGTTGTTGGTTGGACTGGATTTCGAGATATGTGAATAGAATAGGTGGATAAGGTTCTCTGTTGATAGTATTATTTCTTGTAGGACTTCGACAAATCAGGTTGCTTGTCTGGGTAATTGGATGTTAAACTAATTGGTATGCGTTGTTGGCTGGACTGGATTTCGAGATATGTGAATAGAATAGGTGGATAAGGTTCTCTGTTGATAGTATTATTTTTTGTAGGACTTCGACAGATCAGGTTGCTTTTTTTTTTTTTTTTTTACGTTGATTGCCTATGGCATCTTCTTCTTCAGGTGGGGCCTGATGGTCGGCCCAGCCCGTTCTGGCGCAGGCGAGTGTTTATAGTGGCGCCATCTTGCATTGGCTCATGCTGCCCCCGGATCTCGTTCTTGATTCGCTTGGACGGCTTCCTCTAGAGTCCGGGTTGATGGGTGGTCTTCAGGACAGCATGTGGGTAGTTTTAAGCCACTCGGCGGTGACTGAAAAATCCGAGTGGTAGCGTGGGGATTCGAACCCGCGTCGTCCATCACGCGGTGAATGTGGGTCCAGTACGCTACCACCTACGCCACCGCCTACCCTTATTACTTATTGGACCAGCACATATAAAACTGATTAACAGAGGATGGCCTGCTGATTGGACTAGGGGATAGAGAAGACTTACTCCTGAGGTAGGCTGATGAGAGGATTGATTATGGATTGACTACGGATTGATTATGGAAAAGGTGGATATGGAGTTTTTGGAGAGTTTGATTAATATAGAGCAAAAAATTCGGAGCGATCATGAGTGTAATAGAAAGACGGAGAAAGATTTATCGGTGGGGCTGTAAATTACGTGGCAGGCTGTTGGTGGGACTGCAAATGAAAAGAGTGTAATAAATTATCTAAAATATTCGTATTCAGAAGCGTTTGGACTTGACACTAATTACGTGTTCGATTATTTACGGGTTTTCTTTCTCTGCAGATGTCGTTCGCAACCTCCTGTGCCGGCCCGCATGAGCTCACCTGTCCGCCGTCCAGGTAACGTGACACGAGCACAATGTTGAGTTATATTGTTTAGTTAGTCAATACATTTCTTTAGACACAATTTTTGGCCACCCTCACCACTTCTTTTCGGCATCTCTCTTTGTTTTTCTTCCTTTCTATTTATAAGAACATCGTGTCTTTTTATAATATCGTGTCTTTTATGATATCGTGTCTTTTTATAATATCGTGTCTTTTATAATATCGTGTCTTTTTATAATATCGTGTCTTTTATAATATCGTGTCTTTTATAATATCGTGTCTTATAATATCGTGCCTTTTATAAGAACATCGTGTCTTCTTGTGTGTTCAGCCATGAAGTATATCTCATTTATCGAAAAATAGCATAGATACTGACCTTCGAAATTACCCAAACTGGCCACCTAAGTTTTCCCTCCAAAGAGTCAGCCGCCTGCTACTATTCGATAATATGTTAAGGAGTTGTTACCTGCCCTGCGCCGACTTTAGGGAAGGGGGGAAGGGGGGAGGGTAGAGAGAAGAATTGACGGTCGAGGATGTAGGGTGTAGTGAAAAAATGACGGGCGGGGTCGGGGGGGGGGGGGGGGAGGGAAAGGGCGGAAACCTGGCACCATGGAAACGCAGGCAACAGAAAGCCTATTGGCTCATTACGAGGTTGCGATTTAATCTGCTCGACAGCCTGGGGCCTGGGAGATGAAAGCACCGACATGGAGGAGCAGATGAAAGCGCCTCGATATTGAGGAGCAGATGAAAGCAACTCAATATTCAGTTTACTCCCGACGCAGCGAAGTGACGGTCGATTCTATATTTGAAGGAGTTGATAGTATTCGCATTTACTACTTCTGAAGGAAGATTGTTCCAGTGACGGATGACTCGGTTTGAAAAGAAACTCCTTCCGATGTCTGTGTTACATCGACTAGACTGAATGGGTAAACCGTTATTTCTAGTTCTAAGGTTGGTTTGCAATTCAAAGAAATTGGAGTAATCGACGTTATTGAATTTTTTTAGATACTTGAAGACTTGAATCATATCTCCTCGTAGGCGTCTTTTCTCCAATGTAAAGAGATTGAGTCGCTTGAGTCGTTCCTCGTACGGTTGAGCCCTTAAGGTTGGTATCATTTTCGTGGCGCGTCGTTGAATCCTTTCCAGTAAATCAATGTCCTTTCTGTAATTAGGAGACCAGAACTGTACTGCATACTCGAGGTGCGGTCTTACCATGGGAGAATTGACCGGCAGGGTGGCAAGGGGGAGAGGGGCGGGGGGTTCTGCGCATCAGTTATGAGGAGGTGAGGTGCTTGGTGGCTGCACACTCACGCCCTTCCACCTGTACGTGTCCAAGGTGTATGCTACGTGGAATAAATGTCGCGTCACTGTCAGAGCACGGGGGTGGGGGTGGGGGTGGGGGTGGGGGGCTGAGATGACCATGCGTTAGGCGAGTCACGTTGCATGGCCGGCGTGCGGGAGCCGGCCGTGCCATGGGAGGCTGTGGTGCGGGCTGGTCATGGCGTGTAAAGGCGGCGTTAACGCAGGCGTATACCATAGCTTGGTCCCGCCGGCCTCGTTAAGGTGGCAACGGGCTATTACAGAAAACATAGTGACGCTCGGCTGGGGATAAGATTAGGAAAACAACAACACGGCGCGATAACAGCTGCTGCAGGGAAGGAAACGGAAAGGAATGCAGGACAAAGAAAGTGAGAAAAGTAATTAGAATTTGAGTGGAAGTATTCCACATCGCCTAATTACCATGGTTTTACATGAATCAAAATAACTGCATTTGCATTAATATATTTTCAATCGTTTAATCCAACCTTGGTAGCGTAGTTCATAACAACGGTGGGTCTCGCCAGGAAGTCTTACGGCAGAGTGGCTTGGCCCTCGGTGTTATGAACTCGCTCAGCACGAGTATATTGCGTTGTCCATACCTGTGCAGAAGGACAAAGATCCGGATCTTCAAGTCGCTTGTGCTCCCTGTCTTACTCTATAGCTGAGGGACATGGACACAAAATAGTGACTTGGAGAGGCGCATTGATGCCTTTGGTAATAAGTGTCTATGCAGAATCATGGGATATCGCTGGAATGACTTTGTGTCAAACCGTCGACTACTCTGTTAGACTGATTTGACATACATGTATATAACAACGCCAACTTCGACTATACGGCACGTGGCACCCCAACCAGAAGTCGACCCTGCTCATCGAGTTGTATCTGTAAGAGACAATACGCCGTGGAGAAGGCCAAGGAGTTGCCCACAGAGATCGTGGATTGAGCAAGTAGATAGATTTTGCCAGGAAGTAGCCTACTTGGGATGAGAAGGGGGCCAGCATGGAGACTTGCCAGGAGAAACCCCCGGCCTTGGCGTCGTAGGATGGGCGAGACGACGCACCCCCCGGCATATTCCCCCATTGATTGATTGAGTGAGTCCTTCCTCACGTTCAGAAGCTAACATTCAATAAAAAGAACCCACTGAAAATAAATAGATAAAAAGATATGCTATTCCAGCTTGAATTATTAATTCCTGGGGATGTAAAACTCTCGGGGAGACGCGTCCAACTCTGCCGTCGTCCCTCCCGTCCCTCGAAGCGCTACACAGCCTCGTTGACGCGACACTCTGTAAATCAAACCTCACGGGAGAGAGGAGCGGCCTTGTCACCATCACAGTTTTTTTTCCTTTTTGTACTTTTTTTTACACCAGAGGATGCAGTCAGGGCAAAAGATAAAAAGACGACAGCGAAAAAAGTCCTGCAAAACCACACCTGCTGCTCCCTGAAGGTCTTTCCGAGTGCTCGCTTGGTACTGAGGCTCGTGTGAAGTCAGCACTCTAGGGTTGTGAGGAAAAGTGTGGCATGTGAGTGTGTGCCGGGCGAAGAGTTTTGAGGGAAAGGTGTGTCGTATAATTAAACCTGGTGAAGGGTTGTGAGGCAAAGTGTGGCATGTGAGTGTGTGCCGGGCGAAGAGTTTTGAGGGAAAGGTGTGTCGTATAATTAAACCTGGTGAAGGGTCGTGAGGAAAAGTGAAAGGTGTGTCGTATAATTAAACCTGGTGAAATGTGAGTGTGTGCCGGGCGAAGAGTTTTGAGGGAAAGGTGTGTCGTATAATTAAACCTGGTGAAGGGTTGTGAGGCAAAGTGCGGCATGCAACTGTGTACCTGATGATATACATTCTTGAGGTCACGGGTATTTTTTTTTATGTAGCTTAAATTACGACTAGTTTCTTTTTTATACATTTACATGCCATATTTTCCCTTCGTTACATTTGTGTCAAGTGTCTCAGTAGCGAGGTATCTGAAAAAAAACCAGGCATTTTGTTCTCTCCATTAAGGTTATCAGCTGGTTATGGTTATGATGATGATAGTGATGAGGGAGATGAAAATAAAGTGTTACTACTACTACTACTACTACTACTACTACTACTACTATTATTATTATTATTATTATTATTATTATTATTATTATTATTATTATTATTATTATTATTATTATTATTATTATTACTACTACTACTACTACTACTACTACTATTATTATTATTATTATTATTATTATTATTATTATTATTATTATTATTATTATTATTATTATTATTATTATTATTATTATTATTATTATTATTATTATTATTATTATTATTATTATTATTACTACTACTACTACTACTACTACTACTACTACTACTACTACTACTACTATGATTATACCAACATCAACACAAACAACATCGGGTAACAGCATTCCCAAACCGAAGGGAGTTTTATTCATTTCAAGTGGCGGAGGTTTTCGTCATGAATAATTATTAATTAGAGCCAACGTAATACACGAAGCCAAATTAGGAGCGGAAATCCAATTATGTGAATGCAGTCATTAACATGCCATTATTTTTATGATAATTTAATCGGAGGAAGAAGTCTAAACGAAGTGTGTGTGTGTGTGTGTGTGTGTGTGTGTGTGTGTGTGCGTGCGTGCGTAACTGGAGAGAGAGAGAGAGAGAGAGAGAGAGAGAGAGAGAGATGACCTCTTCATATATGCAACCCAGAATAGAAAATGAAGGACTAAATGGAGAAGAATAGTATAGAAGAAGAAGGAAAGACTAGAGAATGAAGGAGGAGGAGGAGGAGGAGGAGAAGGAGGAAGAGGAAAAGGAAGAAGAGGAGGAGGAGGAGGAGGAGGAGGAGGAGGAGGAGGAGGAGGAGGAGTAGGAGGCGGAGGCGTCAAGGCGAAGGAAGAAGAGGGAAGGGACAAGATGAAGGAGGGTGTTTGGAAGACGAATAGATCTTCCCACTGCAGCGCGAGTAGTATTTGGAGGAGGAGGGAGAGGAGGAGGAGGAGGAGGAGAAGAAGAAGAAGAAGAAGAAGAAGAAGAAGAAGAAGGATACATAGAAACTAACTCTCTCTCTCTCTCTCTCTCTCTCTCTCTCTCTCTCTCTCTCTCTCTCTCTCTCTCTCTCTCTCTCTCTCTCTCTCTCTCTCTCTCTCTCTCTCTCTCAAGAGGAGGAGGAGGGGGAGGAGGAGGAGGAGGAGGAGGAAAGAAAAATAAAGAGAAGGTCTGGAAGATATAAGAGAGCAGGCTCAGGAGAAAGTGTTTAGAGAGGAGGAGGAGGAGGAGAGGAAGGAGGGGAAGCAGAAGAAGAAAAAGAAGAAGAAAAAAAAAGAAGAAGAGGAAGAAAGAGGAGGAAGAAAGGAACGAGAAATCGGAAAAAAGAATTGATAAGAAATAAAAATAATGGAGGATGAAATTTAAGGAGAAGGATTCTGAACAAAAACTAGAACAGACCGAAGCCCGAGGTATGGTGCAACAGAGGATCCAAGATTTGAGCGGCCGCCACGACTGATATCCGGCGACGCATTCATTATCACTGCATCGGTGCATCATTAGTGGTGATCGGCTGCACTTGAGGTCGTCGGGAGAGAGTCACATCGTTTCATGGTGGCTTCCGAAACGCCTTTGAAGGAGTTTCCAGTGCAGCGAACACCTGGATGTTGTTCAGACAGGTGCAAGGGAGGTTTCCGGGAAGGGTTTCGACTTACTTCGCATTGATGTCTGGCATGTCTTCCCTTGTCTGTATTGAGACACAAGAAAAGCTTTCATTTTATACATCGCTGCGAGAACTTATTGCCTCATTTCTCAACATCAGTGCAATAATAGCTACAGGCAACACGTTCTGGTGCTTCTTCACAGCAAGTATGAGACTCAAGTGTTGAAGATTTCCTGTGAAAATTTGATGTTGGTCTCTCATTGAGATTGTACTATATAATCGCTAGAACTTGAAGATCCAGTTTCGAATCCTTATCTGTTTAGAAAATACTTCACATGCATTACAGCAACATTTTGTGATGCCTTGCTGGTGTATTACGATCAGCTGACGGAGTCCGGCATCTTGTTTACCTCTGAACATTCCTCATGGTCGCCCCATGGAGAGAGAAGGCCGCGACACACAAACACAAACACGAACACAAAGCTGACTTGCATTTTTTATACGGCTGAGTCCCCTGGCGGGGACTCAGCCGCCCCCGGACGTCATGGTTCTGACACGCTCCAGCACGCCAGGTTCACGCCCGACGAAGCACGGAATTAATGACCTATCGACACATGGCTGAACTCTGAGGACAAAACTTTGCTCATTACTTGTATGTAACAAGGCTCAGCTCGAGTAATAATGAATGCCGATAAAAATTACTTACTACCTTTGACTCGGCCGAATTTTGAAGACAAAGGACTTCCTTTCGCAAGACATTTAAAAAAAAATTCTGTCAGTAATAAATAAGTTGAATGTTAGTAATGTAATCATGATAAATATAATAGATCAATACCTATATACTTGTCGATAGAGACACATAAGGCAAGCTTTCATATTATTACATCGCTTCGAGTACTTGAGCTTGTAAAACTGGTCAACAACAATAACAACAACAACACAGCCTCCACAACCAAACCCCCTAAATAACCACAACCACAACACATAACTACCACTTTCACTATCACCATTGCCACCTTTGCTACTAAACCTGGACTCCCACCACCACCACCACCACCACCACTAGTCCTGCCATCACCAGCACCAAAACTGCAGTCTTTACCACCCCTTCCGCCTTCCCATCCTCTTTAACCACTGAGGCTCCTCCCTCCACCCCCACCACTACCCCCACCCCACCACCATCATCACCACCAGCACCACCACCGGCAACGAATTAATTAACCAAACAAAAGCGACCGAACAGCAACAAAAGGATAAAAGAAACACGCATTGGAAAACGTGAAAACCGTCTCCGATAATTAAGCATCAGCAGTGCAGGTGGATGGAGGTGCAATTAGGCTCTAAACACTAATCACTGGGGAATTACGTCAACCCTAAACCTCTTCCCTCTCCTCCTTCTCCTACTCCTTCCCCCACTCCCCCTCCCCAGCCACCACTTCCCCTCCCTCGTTTCCCCTTAGCTCTCCTCTCCCTCTTAGGTTCCTCGCCGTTTTCTTTTTCGAATGTTACGTGTTTGATTCCAGCTCTGCAGCGTCAGTTACCTTGCTTGGGGGAATGCTTTGCTCACCCATAATCTCCTTCCTATAATCCAACCATTTCAAATAGTCCGTTTGGGCGATGGATTCCTTGGGTCCCTTCCTCCACTCTGCTCTGCCACACAGCCCTAACACCTATTTTTCCCTCTCATATGTTACCTATAGCTAACATATGAGAGGAAGGGATAGGTGTTGGGACTGTGTGGCGGAGCAGAGGGGAGGAAAGGACCCAAGGAGTCGAACGCCCAAACGGACTATTTGAAATGGTTTGGCTATAGTAAACAGGTTCTTTTCTTCTAACGCAGTTCAGTGTCTGCCTCAAGCGATGGATAACTTGAAGAAACCGTCATCTGTCTCGTTTGCGTGTTTACTGTCTATTATTTTTTGCTTCGGACACATTAATCGCCTCATCAGTCCTCGTCTGTCCTCATTTCACGACTTTCATGACCTCTAACGATGGACTACCTTAAGAAGCCATCACCTGCCTTGTTTTCGTGTCTAATAACCGTCATTTGTCGCTACTCATCGGTCATCAGTCCTCGTCTCCCTTTCCTTTACAACTCTCACGACCTCTGGCGGTGGACTAAACGAAATTGTCATCTGCCTCGTTTTCATGTCTATCATTTATTCATTTATCTATCATTCCTTTTCTTCGGACACATTCAACGTCTCTCATCAATCCTCGTCTGTCCCTACTTTACAACTCTCATGACCTCTAGCGGTGGATTACTTGAAGAACCCGCCATTTGCCTCATTTCCTCGTCTCATATCTATTATCATTTGCTTCGGACAGATTCTTCGCCACTTAACTTCGACTGCCCTCACTCTACAACGCTCACGACCTCTAGCGGTGGACTGCTTGAAGAAACCGCAGTCTGCCTCATTTCCTCTTCTCATATCTATCCTTCTTTACTTCGGACAAATTCGTCGTCACTTAATCGTACATGCTCTTTCTTCTTCCTCTCTTCACGTGGTTATATAATCTCAGTCTTCTCTCTCATGTCTTCCTTTACCCAAGCAAATCTCTCTTTTAACCCCGTCTGCCCTCAGCCCCTCACTCACTCCACGACTCTCGCAACCTCCGACCGTGGACGCTTCGCTGTAGCCGTCATCTGCCTCGTCTTCATGTCCCCTTATGGCTTTTCTGCTTTAGCCCATTCCGATATTAAAGCCGCGTGTCTAATTAGCGGCATAGCTCAGGTGCTGGTCGCCCCCACCCCCTCCACGCACACCTCCACATCGCCTCTCGTCTACCGTAGTCTCAGGTGTTTCTTTGCCACTTTCAATTATTTCCCATTTTCTCACTTTTAATTTATCGGTAACTTGGAATCCGAGTGTTTTTTGTTTTTGTTTTCTGAGTTCCATCTTGACGTGATTTTCAATTTGATCAATAACAGCGACAACAACAAGAACAACAACAACAAGAACCACAACCACAACTGCTACCACCACCACCACCTCCACCACCATCACTACAAATTTCCCGATAACGGAATTGCGTTTCCTTTGCTATCACGACAGAATTACGTTTACATATGATTAATTATGCTCGCGAACAGGTGTGCAACCATTAATTGACTCACGGGTACCTGTTTATATTATTGAAACTGGACAGGTAACGGAGACGTGCAAGGTGCAGGGAGGGAGGGAAAGGGGAGAATGAGGGGTGAGTGAAGGGATAGGGAGACGAATAAGAGGGGGAAAGGGGAGGGGATAAAGAATGGGGAATAGATGCATGGGGAGAAGGGGAGGAGAGGGGTGTTCATGGGTAAGTGTAGGGCAAAGTATAGGGGTGTTAGGGAGGATGATGGGATGAAAGAAGGGGAGGGGGGAAAGAGGTGTAATGGGAGGGAGTTCAGACAAGGGTAGCAGTGCATAGGAAAGAGCAGTGAGAGAAGGGAAGGAGAAGGGTGTGCATGGGTAAGCGTAGGGCAAAGTATAGGGGTGTTAGGGAGAATGATGGGATGAAAGAAGGGGAGGGGAGAAAGAGGTGTAAGAGGAGGAGGTTTAAACAAGCGAATCGGGGCATGGCGAAAGATCACTGGGAGAAAGGTAAGGATAAAGGTGGGTAAGTGTAAGGTAGGTTATGTGGGTGTTAGGGAGGAAGGGGAGAGGCGGGCGGAGGGCGAGGGGTCGGAAGAGGGCTTGAAATTGGGGTATCGGTGATGTAGGAGGAGGGGGGTTAGATTCTCCCTCACATAATTGAAGAGAAAAATGCCTGAGCAGCGTGGAAGATGAAGCGGTAATTCAATAAACATCCGACTTTTAACTTTTGCCAATTCTCTCTTTCACTTCGGGATTCTTCGTCGTCTTTACCTTCCTCCGAGTCTCTCAACTTTTACTCGCCTTCTTTCCTTAGTGACTTTAATCTTTCCTTTGTCTTTGGGTTGGGAAAAAGGGGACGTGTGTGTGTGTGTGTGTGTGTGTGTGTGTGTGTGTGTGTGTGTGTGTGTGTGTGTGTGTACCAAGTTCGTATCTGTGCACTATCTATGATTGCACAAAGCTTATTTATTGGCAATAATACCGAGATAACACACACACACACACACACACACACACACACACACACACACACACACACACACACACACACACACACACACAGGTAGGATGATAAAAATGAAAGCCTAAAATACGGAAAAAATAGCGAACACATGCGTTGGAATATCGGAGGTAAATAGTCTGTATAAATATTAATTAAAAAAAATATGGCAGAAGACAGGAGGAGGTTTTAATTTCGGCACTCAAAGTGGAAACACATTGGCTTACACACACACACACACACACACACACACACACACACACACACACACACACAGCTTAAAATTTCATTTTTGCAGTTTCCTCACAATGAAGCTTTTCCGGGCGCAGAGTAATCGCATCTTTTTCCTTTGTTTTTATTTTTCCTTTCTGGTTTGAGCCCGTTTTTATTTTCTTTATTTTTTACATTTTCATTGTGCGACCCTCTCTCTCTCTCTCTCTGTCTCTCT
Source organism: Eriocheir sinensis (assembly GCF_024679095.1). Lineage (NCBI taxonomy): Eukaryota > Metazoa > Arthropoda > Malacostraca > Decapoda > Varunidae > Eriocheir > Eriocheir sinensis. The sequence goes on along the minus strand of NC_066510.1, from coordinate 29,237,993 downwards.
GTCTCTGTCTTTCTGTCTCCCTGCCTGTGTCCGTCAGTGTGTCAATCTTTTTCACACACTCAGACAAAAAAGATACACACACACACACACACACACACACACACACACACACACACACACACACACACAGCCCAGCCTCCTCCTCCTGTACCCTCGCCGCCGCCATCGCTATCCGCGCGCACTACAACCTTTGACATTCATTACTGCATTAAGGTAATATATCCTCTTGATTACACCTCATTAGTGCCTTTTTGTTAACTCATTACCTTGAATTAGACTCAGGGCTGTATGCAAATGGAGCGACACACCTGAAATACACCTGTGGATCTAGTATGAAGGGGAATTCCCGTTGCTGATTTTTTTTTGTTTATATACGTATTTTTTTATATTTATGCAGCCAGTTTGCATTTTTAACGTTGCTTCTCCCCTTTTTTTTTTGTCTTTATTTTATTTATTTATTTTACCTCCCGGCAATCTCTCTCTCTCTCTCTCTCTCTCTCTCTCTCTCTCTCTCTCTCTCTCTCTCTCTCTCTCTCTCTCTCTCTCTCTCTCTCTCTCTCTCTCTCTCTCTCTCTCTCTCTCTCTCTCTCTCTCTCTCTCTCTCTCTCTCTCTCTCTCTCTCTCTCTCTCTCTCTCTCTCTCTCTCTCTCTCTCTCTCTCTCCTGTTCAATCTTTATCCCAATTTCGCCCAATACTTTAACGGGGAATTAATTTGGCGTTAAAGTTTTCCTGCTACACATTGACGGGAGGAAATTAATTAGCGAACGGCCGTTTTGAAATTTGTGTTCCTCCTCCTCGTGAATATAAAGCCTTTATTTATTCGGTTATACGTTAAATTAATTCTTTTTTTAGTTTGATTGGTGGGTAGGGAAGAGAGAGAGAGAGAGAGAGAAGGGAAGAGAAAAAAAGAAGAGAAAAGAAAAAAAATGAAATTAAAATAGAGAAAAGAAAATATAGAAGAGGAAAGAAGAATAGAAGAGAAGCGAAGATAACTGAGAAGAGAAAAGAGAAGAGAAGAGAGAAGAGAAGAGAAGAGAGAAGAGAAGAGAGAAGAGAAGAGAGAAGAGAAGAGAAGAGAGGAGAGGAGAGGAGAGGAGAGGAGAGGAGAGAGAGAGAGAGGATGTATTTAGTGTTTTTTTTCTGATACATTTTGTCGTGATAAATTGTCCGAGATGAATAATGGATTTTACTCAGGAAATAATAAAAATAAAAGCCGGGGCGTAGATGCAGGGCGGAATATTCATTGTTTGCGAAGTGATGTTGTTTTATTCGCATTTTTAGCTTGCTACTTTATTTCCAATCTATATATATGTAGTACTTTAGTTGCGTCATATATTATTTGTGCGGTTGAGTCGAGTTATTCTTAAGTTATTTGTATTCACGCACTATTTCTTTATATTGCTCGGTGGGGAGAGAGTTCTTAACCCCTTGACTGCGGATTTTCTACAGTCAGACCTCACCAAGCTACTGAAATGGAGCAAAAAGTGGCTGTTATAATTCAGTGTAGAAAAATATAAAGTCCTGCATCTTGGGAGGGGATATCCAGCACACCAATACCACATGGGAAACACTCCACTATCCACCACAGAAGCAAAGAAAGACCTATGCCTATAATGTTACCAGGCTACTAGGGAAGGCCAAATCCGTGCCAATCGTTGCTGGGGTGTTAGGGACCAGTATGCTCTTTTTGTTTCTTTGCTTCATGGTCATACTGCAACAACTGGCGGGGCGTGTCTTGGGTGTGGATCGATAGGTCAAGTCACACGTGTAGCCGCCAAGCGCGAGGGGAGTCAAGCTTCTGTGTCTCTCCTTCCACAGACACCCACACGTTGCCTGTTCGTCTTCACCTTCCCCTGGCAGCTCTGGCCATATGATACACCTGAGCATTACCGGGGCCGGGTTATTTCAGGTTCAGCGTCTCAGATAGCCTTTGCTCCTTTTTGTTTTGTGCATCGTATTGTTAGCTTTTACCTGCTCGTCTTCCTTGACCTTTCAGCTCTGGTCATATGGTACACCTGTTTATTAATGGAGCCGGTTATTCCTGGTGCAGAGTCGGAGATTTTTGTTTTAGTTTTTGCTCCTTCCTTTCTATTGTTAGGTTTATATTTTCCTAATTTTACGTGTCACCTTTATGGAAACATGATTTAGTTCGTGACCCGCCTAGGTAGTGACTAAGGGAGGGTAACGTCTGATTCAATCTATATATATTTTTTTATTTTTCGCTTTCGTATTGTTATTTTCCGAGAAGCAGCCTCCCAAAGCACGTAGCAGCGAGCACCGTTAGCCAACACTGGTCTCAGGAAGGAAAGGCCAAGGTCTCCTCACGCTGAATGGAGCAGAACCTAACTTTCTCCTCCTTTGTGTTGCTCACGTTGTTGTGTTGTTCATTATGTATGTTGAGCAAGTTCTCTCGCTCTCCCCTCTCTGTCCCTGCCCGTGATGGCGCTGTGTTGGTCAGTGTGTTGTGTTGATTGCTACGTCTCCTTAGATTCCATTCCCCTCCCCTGCCTCAGATGGTGTTTTGTTGGTCATTGTATTGCTTCGAACCCTCTACCTGGCTGTGATGGTGCAGGGCTACTCACTGCATGCCCTGGCTCCTCCTCCTCCTCCACTACCTGACGAATTCTTGTAGTGTATGTAGATAGCGGGGGTCTTTTGGTGCTCGAACTTTTCCTTCTCTATGCCTCTGTGCTCCGGGTTAGCGTCTGGTGTCTGCTGCACAGTTGTTGTTGAATAAAACTCTCCCCTGTCTCCCTGGTACACGTGTATATTTTTTGACTAAAGTGAGTTTTAAACAGTTTCTCGCCCCATTTATTATATTCTACTCCTCCCTGACAAATAAGTAAATTCTGCTCTTAAAATACACCGGGAGGGGACGTGGAACAAAAGATTTTTATTTGTACGTTTTCAATCGTGTTCATTGTGCAATGTAGCGTTTTACAGCCTCTACCGTAGCACGAGAGTAGCTAACAAAAATAAGCGGGTAAAAAGAGTTGGAACTTTAACACCAAGAGGAAAACAGCAGCAACAGCGGACAATACACTGAAGCCGGGACAGAGAGAAAGGCTCCAGGACGCGGCCGGAAAAACAAAATCGTGAAAGAAAAATAACCTGAAATCAACTTTGCAAACTTTGGAGGCTCCGTGATAGTCGTCTGGAGGAGTTAGAGGTCGTTGTGAGGCGGGAAGTGGAAGGCGGCAGGCTGCTCCCGACCCTGCAGCCTCCTGGTGGGGGTGGTGCTGGGGGAGGAGGAGGAGGGGGGGGGGGATGAGGAGGGCTATGACCGTGACCTGACCTCCACGTAGATAAATACTGTGGAGTCGAGTACGTTATTAACTCGTTTTATAGTTATTTTTGCCATTTTTGCTTTCCTTTATAAGCCATGTTATTTTTCTACCTTGCCAAGTAGGTAAACATCCAGGAAATTACAAGCCTGACTGACACACACACACACACACACACACACACACACACACACACACACACACACACACACACACACACACACACACACACACACACATACACTTCCCTCCCTTCCCTCTTCTCTCCTTCCAGTTCCCCTCACTCCTTTGCTCTCCTTTCCTTCCTCTCCCTTTCCATTCCTCAGCTCCCTTCCGATTCCTTCCCCTCCCTTTCCTTTCCTCCTCACCCATTCCCTCCCATCCCCTTACCCTTGCCGTTCACATCCTTTCGTTCCTCTCCCCTCTCTTCCCCTCAATCCCATCCATTCCACTACCTCCCCCTCTTCTCCCCTATAGCCCTCACTTGCCGACCATTTTCTTCCATTCCATTCCTTCCCCTCCCATCACCTCCCCCTCTGCCGTCCACATCCTATCGTTCCTCTCCCCTCTCTTCCCCTCAATCCCATCCATTCCACTACCTCACCCTCTTCTCCCCTCTATCCCTCTCTGCCCCACCATTCTCTTCCCCTCCATTCCTTCCCCTTCTACCCTTCCCCCTCCACATAGTACACACCACTACTTCACGCCTCATTGAAAGAGTCGATGTGGGAACGGACCAAATATTAGTGGTGACACGTGCGTGGAGAGCGAAGGGGATATCAACTTTAGATTATAATAGGAAGATAAGGCTACAAATTGAAGTGTTGTATGTAGTAACAAGCGTGGCAAAAAATTCCGAGATAGATTTGACTTTGAAAAAAAAAAAAAAAAAGAGAGAAGCGGAAGGTGGGTGAGGTAGTTTGTGTAATTGTGCCTGTTTTGTCTTTGTTTGTCTTTGTTTCTCTCTCTCTCTCTCTCTCTCTCTCTCTCTCTCTCTCCGAAAATCAACGAAAATGCAATCAAATTCACTGGCGGCACTTAATAAAGGAATGAAAATGCTCAGAACGACAATCAATGTGCAGTGTATTAAAAGAAGGAACAATAAAGCTGTGGAAGCGACAAAGGCGGTGAAGAGAAGGAACGCGAAGCCAAATGGGAAATGCAAAGCTCATTTCCGCTGCCAATGGTCTTAACGCGAAAGAAAAAAAAAAAAGAAGTCCCTTGATTCTGCGTTTTTATGTGAGTGTCTTGACATACCGTACCGATATTACCTTGACTCTGTGTGTGTGTGTGTGTGTGTGTGTGTGTGTGTGTGTGTGTGTGTGTGTCATGGGATTATCAATGTGCGTATAACTAATTTTAACACATTTCTTCTCACATAACTTAGCACATCTCAGTTTCATATTTATGTTAAAAGTATATTGTCAATCCCTAGTCGTGGGATATTTAATCAGTCCAATACTAGTTCAGGACTTCGATGAGAGCATTTCCGGTCACCTGTATGTATGCATGAAGGTGTTGTGGGTGGTTGATGTTCTCGTCTGGCATAATGGGCACTTCAGTTTTGTGTTTGCCTCGTTATGTCACTGTCTGCCTCAGTACACTTAGGAGTTCTTCAAGGTAATAAGTAGGAGGTGTGCGTAGTTAGTTTCCACCTTTAATAGAGATGAATAAATGCTAGATATAAGTGTAACCCATTCTCTTCCCCTCCATTCCTTCCCCTTCTACCCTTCCCCCTCCACATCCACACCACTACTCCATGCCTCATTGAAAGAGTCGATATGGGATTGAACCCCCCCCCAAAAAAAACCAGTGCAGGGTCTTGAGGGTAACGCAAACACAAACTGGGTCACATCAAGATGAGTTTGTATCCTATTGGTTTCGTCTATCCGCCTGATTATAGTAATCTCGTTGTCGTTGGATCTGTGGAGACAATCATTCTCACCACCCAGCGTTTGCCTCTCTCTGGCGCGGAAGACAGAGCTGACCAGAATAAAGGTACTCAGGGGTCCTTTTAATGGATGACACGTTCTTAGATTGTATACCCATGGAGTCGAGGGAAGAAAACGGATGGGGGGGAGGAGGGGAGTTAGGAGTGACACATGGGCTGGCGGGAGTATACTGTGTGTCCCCTCGCCTCCGATCAGTAAGCCCGTTAGCTGGCAAATGAGGCTTCTCACCGGCACAGGGTTCATGGGTTTGTTTGCTATGATGAGGTGGCGGGCGGCATCAAAGCATTGGACGAAGCGCACAAACATTAGGGCCTTTGTTGGTTACTGCCCGTCCACGTGTGCGTGTGTGTGTGTGTGTGTGTGTGTGTGTGTAGGTGTTGGATAAGTGATATTTTATCGAGGATTGGGTTATAAAAATGACTTTATTGCTTCCATACGATGTGTCGAGAAATATCCCGAAGCGAAAATGTCACCCTCCGTTAACAGGTCATGGCGCGTCTGTCTGTCTGTCTGTGTGTTTGTTTGTCTGGCTGTGTGTCTATCTTTTTATCGGTGCGTGTGTGGGGGGGAGGAGGAGGTGTTGGTGGATGTGTTCTCTCTCTCTCTCTCTCTCTCTCTCTCTCTCTCTCTCTCTCTCTCTCTCTCTCTCTCTCTCTCTCTCTCTCTCTCTCTCTCTCTCTCTCCGCTCATTTGCTGCCACTCGGGACTTTTAACAAAACAAACGTGATATTGTGTCGGACTCCATTACAGGCGAGAAAATGACGTTAGAGTAATGTTTTCTGATGTGTGTGTGTGTGTGTGTGTGTGTGTGTGTGTGTGTGTGTGTGTGTGTGTGTGTGTGTGTGTGTGTGTGTGTGTGTGTGTGTGTGTGTGTGTGTGTAAGAGATCGAGGATGCCTTTTTTTACTCTATTTTCTTTTCCTAGTATTGTGGCCGACAGGTATTGATTCTAGCCAAGCCTTACCTGTCTCGCGTCATTCAGTTGGTATCGAGAATACGCACTTTTATGCCATTTTCTTTCTTGTCTGTGTCATTTATGTCCTACGTAAACGCGTCTCCGTGTTCTTTCTTTATCATTCGTATCATTCATTCAATACATCGATTTCATCCTAAACAGCGACATTGGTTACTTTATGGTGTTTTGTGTGGGAAGGAAAATTTGTCGCGGCACATGTTGCTTCCCTTTTTTTCATCTCTGTGACTCTGTTAGTTGTATTTTCCTTCTTTTTTGCCACCCTGCCAGTTTACCTGTTCGCTCTCCTGCATGCTCTGTTTATCCCTGTCACTCTCTTTTAGTCCATCTCTCGGGTCACTGTAGATGTGTGTGTGTGTGTGTGTGTGTGTGTATGGGTGGGTGGATGTGGGTGAGTGCCTGTCTGCCAGTCTGCATTACGTCAGCCAGTCTGTCAGAAGAGCAGTTCGTCTACCTTTCCGTGCACCTCTTTCTCCTCTTTCCGTTATGCCATTCTTTGTGCCTTCCGTTTCTGTCAAGCGGCTGTCGTGTTATGCTGGACACTCAGAAAGCTTTTAGGCTTAAGCGCGTTATCCATTACGAAATAATAAGTGTCCTCTGCTAATTGCGCATCATATTTTGCGTCACACTTCCTCGCTTCGCCGTATTATCTGTGTGTCTCCCAACCTTTAACCTTTAGTCACGCCATGATGATTAATTTACGCAGCTGTGTAGTGTCATCTCAGACATCATCCCACCGTGAACTCTCAACAGAATATAAATTAGGCCCTTATTATCAAACACTAAGGAGCTTACACTCACATTTGGTAAAGCTTTCGTAGAGGTTGTGGTGGGCATTTGAAGCACTTCCATGGTTAGTTTTATGAACCTAGTGATAGTTTAACAGGACTTCTGCACCATGATCGTGAAAGACTCATGAGGACCCGACTAATCTCCTTTTTGTGAGTTTTGAAAATATTTGTTGTGAGAGGCGACCACGGGTGAGAATATGAGTCTAAGAGCTGTGTGCCTCCCCCGTCTATTGTTAACAGCGGGGATCATGTTTCTTAATGTTCCCTCTAAGCGAGAAAAATGAGAAAAAATCAACTCACACAAACCATTTCATAATATATATCAAAGCATTTGTGATCAGTTTATGCATCATCTATTTTAGGGGGCTTATATCATGGCACAAATTTGGCCCGTCGCTGCTACACGGTAAAACCACAAATTTGGCCCGTCGCTGCTACCGGGTTTTAAGTTGATTATCTGTGCAAAAATAAGTTGTGATCTATCAAGTATTGCATTTAGCGGAAGTACTGAACACCGACACGTATACTTCGGAAACCTTGCTATAGCGGATAATGGCGTGTTTAGTCTCTCCAGTGACGTGTGAAAATTGCCCGAGGGAAATTAATGAAGTGCTTCCATTCTAATTATCAAGCGGGATTTCGTCAGTCCGCTTCTAGGAAATGAACTCCTTATATTTTTACCTTTAATCCGGAAATCGTCTGTGTGTGTGTGTGTGTGTGTGTGCGCGCGCTTGCATAAGTAGACGCACATTATCTTTGTTGTGCTGCTCAAGGGGCGAGATAACGTGGAATCGGCCAGTAACAGGAAAAAATGAGCCTTGTGAAAGAGGAAGCGCCCACTCCAACCAACAGGTATATGTATGTTCTTCCTAGTGTCTGGAGGAGGAGGAGGAGGAGGAGGAGGAGAAGGAGGAGTATTCAAGTGGCGGAAACCAGTGAACATTCAGATAACAAGAAACACTCCAGATAACAGAGCAGTGCCTCCAAGAATTTCCTTTATCGCTGTATATGAAGCATTGAGGAAGGAGAGGTTGAAGGGCAGCAGGGTGGGTGAAACAGAAAGAAACTGATTAGACGCAGTGATGAAAGAGGTTATTGCATGGATAGTAAAGTGTATTGTTTGTTGATTGTCGTCGCCGTTGTTGTTGTTGTTGTTCTAGATTCTACTGCTGTTTTTTTTTACCCTTTTGGTTGATTATCATCTGTTGGTGTTGATTCTGTTGTTGTTGTTTAAATTATATTGCTGTTGTTTTATCATGTGTCTTGATGTTGCTGTTACTTTTCCGTTTTTTCCTCTTCCCTTTTTTTTTTCTCCTTTTTCTTCCTCTTTCTCTCCTTTTCTTCCTTTTTCTCTCATTTTCTTCCTTTTTCTTCCTTTTTCTTTCCTTTTTCTTCCTCTTTCTCCTTTTTTCTTCCTTTTTCTTCCTTTTCTCTTCCTTCTCTCCTTTTCTTCCTTTTTCTTCTTTCTTTTTCCTTTTTCCTTTTTCTTCTTTTTCTCTCCTTTCTCTTTCCTTTCCTCCTTTTTCTCCGTTTTCTTCCTTTCTCTTCCTTCTCTTCCTTTTCTCTCCTTTTTCTCGTTTTTTTTCCACTCCCCTTTTTTTTTCTCTCCTTCGACTCTCTTCCTCGCACCTGATTCGTCTTTTTCTTCTTCTTTCCTTTTCCTCACCTCCACTATTTCTTATCTTTTATTTTCCTCTTCACCTGCACAGCACCTGCACCGCCGCTTCCTCCTCTTTCTCCTTCCCCTCCGTTTTTATCTTCAAAATTTTCTTATCCTTACATTCGCTTAAACTTCCTCAACGACTTTCTGGATAAGGATAATAAAAACCTTTCATGTCGGAGGAGGCGCAGTCTTAGTGGTCATTAGCGAGGCTGCTCTAAAAAAAAAAAAATATCAGTCTTCAAAAGCCTTTTTTTTACAAGGTTTTATAATGTGAATTCGCAAGGACCGGGGGTGAGTGGGGGTGGAGGGGGAGAGGAGGAGGGGGGGGGGGCTACGTGCGTGCGTGAGTGACGGCCGTAAAGTTAAGCATGACGTAAAATGACGCTCAACTTACGACATAAACTGTTTAGAAGCGTCATTCCCGCGCTGGTTAATGGCTCTTTAAGCGTCGAAAATAGATGTGTTGGCTTGTAAAGTTTGGTGTCCTCCGCTCCTTCTCCCTCTCTTTGTCGCTGTCTCTGTCTCTAGCTTGTATAGATGGAGACACATTATGATGGTGGGAATATTTACTAGCTTATCCCTCTCCCTATTATTCCATGCTATTCCATATTCCGTAATGTTTTATTTAGTATTGTTATTATTCAGTATTAATCCCCTCGCAAAGCTTATGCGGAGGGGACGGAGAAGACGGAAGCGATGAAATGTAAGAAAAAAAAGGTATGTGTCGGAAATTGAAATCGAGAAGAGAAGGCGACAGATAAGGAAAAGTGCGGGAGATGAGTAGGGAAATGGCGGCATTGTATGGGGAGCTACTGCACGTGAGGGGAGGAGGAGGCGGGGAGCAAGAGAATTGGCGGAGGATCAAGTGTAACGAGAGGAAGTTTGTCAGACACGATAGATGACATGTGGACGTTTTTATTTTTTATTTTTTATGCCAAGCTGAATCCATGGTGCATGTTGGTGTAGTATTGAGGTGTATGTGGTGTGTTCCTGTCTAATTGTTCTGACACTTTTTATACTTACTTTTTATACTTTTTTTTTGTCTGTGGTGTGTTCCTGTCTAATTGTTCTGACACTTTTTTTTTGTCTGTGGTGTGTTCCTGTCTAATTGTTCTGACTCACTTTTTACACTTACTTTTTCTACTTTTTTTTGTCTGTGGTGTGTTCCTGTCTAATTGTTCTGACTCACTTTTTATACTTACTTTTTCTACTTTTTTTTTTGTCTGTGGTGTGTTCCTGTCTAACTGTTCTGACTCACTTTTTATACTTACTTTTTCTACTTTTTTTTGTCTGTGGTGTGTTCCTGTCTAATTGTTCTGACTCACTTTTTATACTTACTTTTTCTACTTTTTTTTGTCTGTGGTGTGTTCCTGTCTAATTGTTCTGACTTACTTTTTCTACTTACTTTTTCTACTTTTTTTTGTCTGTGGTGTGTTCCTGTCTAATTGTTCTGACTTACTTTTTACACTTACTTTTTTTGCCTTTTATTTATTTTTTTGCTGAATAGTCCAGCTTGTGGTGTCCTGAATTTTATGCTATTGTATCCTATTTTTCTTTAGAACCGTGAATCTTTTTGACCCACAACCTCCGGTAATATATTCTACTGATCTATTGTCCTGCCTGGAAAGCTGAATTTTCTCTCATCTTTCTTTAATATTTTCCTATACAATTTCTTGGTTTGCCGTCCTGGAGATGACTGTCAACTTTTTTTTTAATAATATATAGTACCTAAGCAGTCATTAATGAAGACGTTAGTGAGTACAGTTGATTAATGTTGATCTTTTTCTTCGACACACAATTATATATGGCATGATTATATCTCCATTTCTTCCCCTATTTTTCGGCGGACTTTGTGGGATAGAAGACAGTCAGTAGGTGAAGGGAAGTTGAGTGGTCCAAAACACTTAGGGCAACCCTGACCCCATTTTCCTTGATTTTAGAGTAGCACCCCTTAAACCTCCCTCCCCGGCAACCCTGACCCCATTTTCCTTGATTTTAGAGTAGCACCCCTTAAACCTCCCTCCCCGGCAACCTTAACCCCATTTTCTTTCAGTACCTCTTCCATTAAACCATTGTTCTTCTCTCTAATAACATTCCTCGACTTAAAACAAAATTCTAACCCTTATTTATTTATCCCAAGAATAAGTTAATGTATATGTTTTCATTTTAAGGCAACCCCCCCTTAATCTACTCCATCCAAAAGAAGTGTAAATGTTAACCTCCTCCTCCCCCCCCAACCACACACCCACACACACACACACACACACACACACACACACACACCCGGGATGCATACCGTATAATGAGGCGCGAGTTGCAATTCTTTTCATTACTATTTCTCCTTTTATGAAACATTAACCGTACAGTAAATTTTAGCGTTCCTCTCATGAAGCCTTATTAACATCCCATGAAAAAGACTCCTTAATTACTGCGTGAATCCCTGACAGAGGAGCGGGAGGGAGGGAGGGAGGGGTGGGTGGGGGAAGTGAGTACAGGTGAGGGAGGGAAAAGCTATTCTTAAGAGGAGAGAAAAAAGGGAATAGGAAAATGAGATGGAAAGCGAGGAAGAAGGAAGAGAAGAAAGAGCAGAGAATCGTCAAGACAGTTTAGATAAAAAAATGTGAGATAAGTGTCGAGGGAAGGAAGGCAAGAGGAGGAGGAGGAGGAAGAGGAAAATGAGAAGGAGAAGGAAG
>NC_066510.1:29211638-29221638 GCF_024679095.1 Eriocheir sinensis | reverse complement strand
GGTACTGGATGCTGCAAATGATCTTATAAGGGTACTCATAAGTTAGGTGAAGGCAGTGACGGAAAGATCATATGAGTTTAGAAGATGAGCCGTGGATACATTATATCATAGGAACTTTTTACTCTTATCAGTCAGTCAAAGGGGGCATACGCCGAACACTTTCTCTTATCACAAGGGTATGGATTAGGTAAGGTTAGGTTGCATCTGGCTAGTCACCTGTTTATCTATTTATCTATCCGTGTTTCTTTGTGTAGATAAGCATGGATGTAGGTGTTTATGTACTCGTATCAATCTGTATATATTTGTCTATCTATGTTTGTCTTTCTATCTATCTATCTATATTTGTCTATCTATCTTTCTTTTTATTTAGCTTTCCATCTGTCTGGCAACCTATCTATCACTACATTCCCAGGTATATTATCGATCTGTATCTCTTTCTTTGTGTAGATAAACATGTATTATGTAGGTGTATATGTATCAATCTATCTGTATATATTTTTCTATCTATGTTTGTCTTCCTTTCTATCTATCTATCTATCTATCATTTTATCTAGCTTTCCATCTGTCTGGCTACCTATCTATCACTACATTCCCAGGTATAGACAATGACAGGTGGTGCGCAGTTATGTAATTCCAGGCTGGCTCTTGATAATATGCTCGACTCTCACGCAGGTGTCTCACGAGTACCTGCCGAGCTCGAGGTCTTACTTGCTTGCGGGTTGCGTGTGGTTAGTTCCTATTGTGTGTGTGTGAGGGGGGTGGAGCGGTGGGGGAAGAGGGCCGAAGACTCACTTTTGTATTCGTAATGAAGCGAGTTTTTTCTGTGCCTGGCGGTGGAAAAAATAGCCTAGATTTACGCAGATGTATTCCCCGATAAGCCGCTGGATATATGCCCTTTTTTATTTTTTTTATTTTGGTATTTGTTCCATCATGCGCGTGTGTATTTTTTTTTTCTTTTTCATTTTGGGGAGAGAATTTGTATGTTCGTGTGCGTAATTGTGTGCTTTTGTGCGTATGTTTGTGAAAGATAGATAGATAGATAGATAGACAGACACAGACAGACAGGCAGACAGACATAGATACATACATACATACATACATACATACATACATACACACACACACACACACACACACACACAGAGAGAGAGAGAGAGAGAGAGAGAGAGAGAGAGAGAGAGAGAGAGAGAGAGAGAGAGAGAGAGAGAGAGAGAGATGAAAGTGAAGCGGAAAAAAGTTACAAAAGGGAAAAATCGGATTGAGGCTAATGGTCGAGGAAGGAGTTCAAGAGAGAAAGAAAGAAAAAAAAAACTACCGCGAAAGGCTGAGCGCAAAACAGGATAAAACCATAATAAAGAAAGAGAAGCATAGAGAAACAACGAGACAGAGAGAAAAAAAAATGTGGAACGGAAGCAATACTAATTCACACCTTGCAGCAGACATTTGACTAAGACCTTGAGAAAACAGGTGAAAATTTTGAGTGAAAACACCACTGAGGTAACAAGAGAGAGAGAGAGAGAGAGAGAGAGAGAGAGAGAGAGAGAGAGAGAGAGAGAGAGGGGCAGACATACAGACAAACAGACAGACACGCACACACACACACATACACACACATACACACACAAACAAACAAACAGACAAGAAGCGAGGAAGAGAACAGACAGGTAGCCTTTCCCTCTCCAACGCGAAGCCAGTGAAGCATTTCTTTTATTCACGTCGCTCACACGGCCACGTCTAAAAGCCAACGGTCTCGATCCCAGCCAGCCGTCCACTCAGATGTTCGCTCACCCATGCTAACGGTCAGTCAATTAGTCAGTCAGAAAGGAAAAAAAGAGTCAGTCAGTTAGTCAGTAAGCGAAAGAGAGGGAGGGGAGAGTAAGGTTCAATTAGCAGGTTTAATGTTAAATCACTCCCGCTAATTGTCAGTCAGTCAATCAGTAAGCGGGAGAGAGTGAGGTACAATTGGAAGAGTTAATGTTCACTTTTTCATTCAGGCCGTCAGTCAGCTAGTCAGTCAGTACAGGAGAGAGTCAGGTACAATCAGAAGTCAACTTTCTTGCAAATGGACAACCAGTAGCACAGTCATCCAGTTAGGTAGAGTTAGGCAGCAACAGGGAGGTTAACCTTCATTTAATCATGCAAACAGTCAGTCAGCATCACATTCATCCAGTTATCTCGAATCAGGTAGATCCAGGGAGGTTATAATCTTCAAACTCCATCAATTAGTCGGGCAGTCATTTCGTCATTCAGTCTGGCATAATTAGGAGAGTTAATGTTCAGCTAATCATGCAAGCGATGAATCACCAGCGCAGTCAAGTAGAGACACGGAGGTCAATCTTAACACTCCATCAAACTGTCAGTCACACAGTCATCCACTTACCCGGAGTCAAATGCCATCGTGGAGGTTGTGGGCCAGGTAAGAATACTCGCCCACAAGAGGTACTCGGCAGAGATACGAGTCATCCAGGCAGCAGGAGGGTCGTTTAGCGTCAGGCAGGTAGTGGACAGGTGAAGGGAGTCTGGCGGCGACTGATCACGCACCTTTAGTCGTGTGGATATACCTGTACACGGTGAGCTAATCGTTCACGCGTAGGTAACAATGTGTGGGATTCTGGCTCATCTCTCTCTCTCTCTCTCTCTCAGTTTTGTTTTCTTTTCTCTTTTCCTTTCATCCTTCCTTCCTTAGTTGAAATATCTCTTATCACTCGTCTTCCACATTTCCCCCCACCCCCATCTCTCTCTCTCTCTCTCTCTCTCTCTCTCTCTCTCTCTCTCTCTCACAAGCATACATTCTCATCGCCCGTGTCGGTGTTGGCAATAAATCTGAAGCGTGGCTATCATTAAAATCGTCCATTACTGTTGACTCGTTACTCTTGGGAAAACATGATGGAAAGGAAAGTTAGGTAGGCAATATATATATTTTTTTCTCCCCGAACTGATAATTACCCGGAGTGCTTCTGTCCACCTGCTCCACTTTGTCTGTGTGCCTGCCTGTCTGTCTGTCTGTGTGTGTCTGTTAGTTTGACATTGATGGCATAAATCTCCTCTTTGAAAGGTCAACTGTCTGCCTGCTTTTCTCTCTTTTTCTTCAGTGTCTAGACGTATGCTATTGTATATGAGGATTGATCTTTTGCAATTTCCTTTTCTCCACTTATCTCTCTCTCTTATTCTCTATGCTTGTGTGTGTGTGTGTGTGTGTGTGTGTGTGTGTGTGTGTGTGTGTGTGTGTGTGTGTGCCTGCTGGTTGTTGAGGGCTTCATTAATACTAAAACAGAGTGGCAGGAATCAATTAGTGGAAGTAGCAAGGAACAGCGACGCATTTACCTGGTGTGTCTGTACGGAAGTCTTTGTCTGTGTGTCGGTGTGCTTGAGTAAGGAAGTGAACCGTGTGTCTGTGTGGTAAAGCAGTGGAGTGTCTGTCTGTGTGGGGAGTAAGGGAGTGAAGTGTCTGTCTGTGTGGGGAGTAAGGGAGTGAAGTGTCTGTCTGTGTATCTTTGTGGTGAGCAAGGCAGTAAAGTGTGTGTGTGTGTGTGTGTGTGTGTGTGTGTGTGTGTGTGTGTTTGAGTAAAGAAGTGAATCGTGTCTCTGTGCTGTGAAAGGAACTGCGGAAGATCGACCTCTGCGTATATTTATCCATACGTCTAGACACTGAAGTAAGACAGACATACAAGCGTCCAGACAAACAGACAGAGAGACATACAAGCGTCCAGACAAACAGACAGAGAGACATACAAGCGTCCAGACAAACAGACAGAGAGACATACAAGCGTCCAGACAAACAGACAGAGAGACATACAAGCGTCCAGACAAACAGACAGAGAGACATACAAGCGTCCAGACAAACAGACAGAGAGACATACAAGCGTCCAAACAAACAGACAGAGAGACATACAAGCGTCCAGACAAACAGACAGAGAGACATACAAGCGTCCAGACAAACAGACAGAGAGACATACAAGCGTCCAGACAAACAGACTGAGAGACATACAAGCGTCCAGACAAACAGACAGAGAGACATACAAGCGTCCAGACAAACAGACTGAGAGACATACAAGCGTCCAGACAAACAGACAGAGAGACACACAAGCGTCCAGACAAACAGACAGAGAGACATACAAGCGTCCAGACAAACAGACAGAGAGACATACAAGCGTCCAGACAAACAGACAGAGAGACATACAAGCGTCCAGACAAACAGACAGAGAGACATACAAGCGTCCAGACAAACAGACAGAGAGACATACAAGCGTCCAGACAAACAGACAGAGAGACAGACAAACAAATGACCCTCCAAAGAGACTGCGTGCTGATTGAGAAAGTGGAACGTGTCTGTGAGTCTGCGTGATAAACGAGGGAGTGAAGCGTGTCTGTGTGTTAAATGAGGGAGTGAAACGTGTGGCTGCCGGCTGAGTGAGGAATCGAATCGTGTCTGTGAGAGGCGCACGAGGCATCGAGGCGCATCATATTCTCCTCCGTGAAATATTTTGATGGCGGCATAAAAGCGACTGTCCGGGAAATGGATCAGTGTGTCGCGGCGTTTTATTCCTCCTATACACAGCTTTTATTTCCCTTATGCAACAGAAAGATAGGAGGAAAAAAATGTCGAGGAATGTTTGTGAGAATCTGCCCTGACGATACAAACCAGGTTATCACAAAAGCGAAAAAAAAACCCCCATAATCTACGTTGTTTTTTCAGCGTTGTTTTTGAGCTCGGATTATTTTCGTCGGGTTTTCTTTATATATTTTTTCCATTATTCAGTTATCAGCGATGTGGTGAATGTTATAAGACGATGGAAAAAATGGGGACAAGAAAACATTAGCTACGTTGTTGTTGTTTTTTCAGCCTTGTTTTGAGCGTGTGGTTTTTTGTTAAGTTTTCTTTATATTTTTTCCCCTTTTCAGGAAACAGGGATTGGAAGAATACTATAAGAGGACGGATTTTAGTTAGTTCCTTGTATTTTTTTCCCCTACCCTTCTTCCCTTCCTTCCCTCTCTTCTCCTCCTCTCCTTCCCCTCTCATCTATCTTAACTAATCTCCCTTATTCGGTAGACAGTGATCGGATGAATAAGATGACGGATTTCAGTTAGTTTGTTATTTTTTCCCCTACCCTTCTTCCCTTTCTTCTCCTCCTCTCCTTCCCCTCTTATCTATCTTAACTAATCTCCCTTATTCGGTAAACAGTGATCGGATGAATAAGATGACGGATTTCAGTTAGTTTGTTATTTTTTCCCCTAACCGCCTTCCCATCCTTCCTCTCTTCCCCTCTTCTTCCCTTCCCATCTATCTCTCATTCAGTAAACAGTAAACAGCGATCGGATGAATGATATAAGAGGTGGATTTAAAATAGTTCCTTTTATTTTTTCCCTTATTCAGTTAACAGCGATGGGATGAATAGTGTAAAAGAGTAGTAAAAAAAGGGAATCGAGGTGTACGAGGCCAGGGCTGGAGGTTGGTTGGGTCGCCGCGGCTTCGCTCCAGCGGGTCCGGGATGAAGCGACGGCGGGAGGCTACACTTATAAAGGCGAACTGGAGCGTGACAGCCTGGTTATGTTGAAAAGCAGACCGTCTTCCGCGCCTTTATGCTCCCCTGCTCCCTCCCCCGTGGCCGGATCATCCCTCCATCCCTCCTCTCCCCTCCTTTGCTCTCTTTTTCCCCTCCCATCACTCCCCTTACTGCCGGCTAGATCATACCCAGGCTGGATCATCCCTTTCCTCCTACTCCTTCCTTCCGTCCCATCCATTTCCCCTTCCCTATTTCCCCTTACCCCCTCATAGATCATCCCCTCCTTCCTCCCTTTCTCCTTTTTTCCTCTCCTCCCCTTCTCCCTCCCTCCTGTATCATCCACCCTCTCCTTCCTTCCTTCCTTTCTCCTTTCTTTCCTTTACTTTGACTAGATATCCCCCGCCTCTCCTCCCCTTCTCCCTTTTCCCTCCTGAATCCTCCCCTCCGTCCTTCTTTCCCTTCCCTCCTTCACCTTACTCCCTCTTGGATCATCCCCTTTCTCATTCTCCTCCCTTTTTCTCCCTTCCTCCCTTCACCCACCCTTCTTCCCCTTACCTCCTCCTGGATATCCCCTTCCTATATGCTCCCTTCCTGTCTGCTTTTACCGTAACTGAACCCAGACCTAGCGCTAAAATAAAAAAAATAAAATAAAAAATGACGCAATATTCAATTCATACAAAACAACAACAACAACGAAGATGAAAAAACACAACTCCGTGACGCATCGTGGATTTTGTTACCATATTCTTTTACGGCAAAGGATTTAGCTCAAGGGCAACAAACAAACAAACAAAAAACGAAACAAACATCACTGGCGCTTCTGCAAATAGTTACTGGTAAGAGTAGCCGAAAGAGGGTCAGTATCGGTTACATTCCCGGACATTCTTCTTCGTTGGTGTCGTTGCCTTTGTTGCGCTTCCTTTTAGCACGGAGTCGTTCCAAGACGTAGAAAACTGTGTGTTGGTGAGCAAGATCTTGGTGGTGAGTAACTGTCCCGAGTGTCTCTTTGGAGCGAGTGGGCGCGAGAGTCTTAGCCAGTCATTCTTAGCCGCTTCTGGAGTCCGTGTTTCTGTGTTTATTTAATTGTTTTGCTGTCTCGCTTTGGTATACTGACGAGGCTTGTTTGTGTATGTGTTAATGTGTTGATTGAAGGCCATTGGGTTTGTTAGTTTCTCTCTCTCTCTCTCTCTCTCTCTCTCTCTCTCTCTCTCTCTCTCTCTCTCTCTCTCTCTCTCTCTCTCTCTCTCTCTCTCTCTCTCTCTCTCTCTCTCTCTCTCTCTCTCTCTCTCTCTCTCTCTCATGTTTACTGGAAGGCATTGGTTTTACTAGTCTCTATTCCTATTTCTCTGTCTCTCTCTCTCTCTCTCTCTCTCTCTCTCTCTCTCTCTCTCTCTCACCCATATATGTGAGTGACATCATTTCCTCGCTCCAAGTTTTCGAACAAAAGCTTTCTCGTTATGAACAGATAAAGAGCCGGCTCTCGCGGGGCTGATTTATGTTACAGGTTCCTTTAATATCTATAATGTTCTCGTCGCCATCCAGTGTAAAAGATAAACGACCCTGAGGCGCCTCCCTTCCTGCGTCCGGGCCCTTGGAAGCTTAGGGCGGGGCGGGGCGTTATTATGCCTTGTGTTATTACCGTCTCGGCCCGGCATTCACAGACACTTTCTCCTCTCACATCGTCTATTTCCAAAGGCTTCAGAGGAGGGTAATCAGGTTCTAATGAGTGGAGTTTTAGGTTCATGGTACAGAAGAAGGGTCAAGCTACCACTAGGGTCATGAAAGTACCCACGGAAATACCCAGAAATCCTACGAAAGCTTAGTCAAATATGTGTGCTTGGGCGCTGGAGTGCTTAAGAATATGACCCTCAAATGGTAGTAGGGTGCTCGCCTCGTGTGATGGCAGAGACGAGTTCGAACCCCAGCTTACGGCGAAGACCTTTCAGCCGAATGTTGATGGGAATCGGTCCTAGTTAAACCTATTGCTACATCTGTGCTTAATGGTCACACGCCCTTCGTTATGCTCAACCTGTATCAAGGAATAAACACACTTCTCACAATATTATCACACTGAACCCATGCACTGACCTTCCATGCGGAGCTACAGCTTATGCCACCAACATTACCTTACCTGACCCTTCAAATTCCCTCGGCAAGTGTCTGAGGGAGTCTGTGCCTGGTTGTACATAATGCTTCCTCCTCCTCCTACTTTGTGCCGAGCTTATGTCCAGAGGGAGGGAGTGGACAGGCTCGGCTTCTCATGATATTCCTGCGCTGGTCCCTCGAGCTCCCGGGCTGTGTATAAGGGGAACCTCTTCCTGTGTGTGTCTGAAGCCTCTACGATTTTCTCAGCTTATGTCAAGAGGGAGGGAAGCTTCTCTATGACATAAGGTATCTGTATAATTTCTTTCTCACTCATTAATTTTTCCAATGGGTGAGTTTCGTGTGGTGAGTGTTTTTTGGTTGTTTGTTTTTCTTTATGTTTTTTTTTCTTTTTTCTGGTGAGCTGTCTTTTCTGGTACGTGTTTTATATTATTCAGCGGTCCAGGGGTTTGTTTTTATTTATTTTTGTGTGTGCTGCGTTAATCTTCGCGGCACGTTTTACGGGATTCAGTTTTTTTCGTTGTTTAATATATTTGTTTTTTGTACTACGTGTTGACCACTCCGGTACGTGCTCTATGTTATTCAGTGCTGTGGGCGTTTGTTATATTTGTTTTTGTATGTGTTGGGCTAACCTTTCTGCCTCGTGTTTTATAAGAGAAGTTGGAAGACAGGAAAGGACAGAAAAAGATAAGATAGAGAAGGGAAGAAAGGAGAAGAGATAATGGAGGGATGGAATGATGAGGCAAGAGGAGAAAGAAAAAAAAGAGACATAAGGAAGGGGTAGAAGAGGAAAAGGAGGGATGGAATAGTGAGGCAAGAGAGGAAAGAAAAGAAGAAATATGAAAAGGAAGGAAGAGATAAAAGACGTAAGGGAGGGAGAGAAGAGGAAAAGGAAGGATGGAATAGTGAGGCAAGAGAGGAAAGGAAAGAAGAAATAATTGAAGGAAGGAAGAGATAAAAGAAAAATGAAATAACGAGGTAAGAAAGGAAAGAAAAAAACTCATAAAGGAAGGAAGGAAACAAAATAATGAGAATGAGAGCAGAAAGGGAAGGTTTGTTTATTTATTTATTTTTATTTTTTATATATACCTTGAGGTGACCGTCTTGACCGTGCTCCATATTCCTCGCCCTAGCTTCCCCGGGTCCCCAAACACCTGTCACTTACCTGTCGTGTACGTGGCTTGAGGGGCGGAAGGTGAGTATTCCCTGAGTCTCACACCTGGCTGGAAGGGACAGGTGTGGGCAAGGGGGAAGCATACCTGTACCTCTCTTTCGGCCACTCTTTACTTATGTCTTGTGGGAGCGGTGAGTAGCGGGCTTTTTTATTTTTACACTTTTTGTTGCCCTTGAATCGTCTCCTTTGGTGTTAAAAAAAAAAAATACCTTACTGTGTCTTATTCTCATCATTCTTTCCACGCTTATGGCTTATGTTCTCTGCTTTCCCTTTTATCTCTCCTTATCTTCATTGTCCCTTATTTCCATGGCACTCATTTTTACTCTTCGTTTTTATCTTATTTTCAATCCTCGTTTATCTCTCTTCTCCTTTCGTTTTCTTTACTCATCTCATCATTCTCTCCCCTCTTATGATTTATGTTCTCATCTTTCCGTATTATATCTTCACCGTTCGTCTTTTATCTCTTCTTTACTTGCCTCTCATACCCTTTATCTTTCCTCTCCGTTCTTATCTCATTTTCATTCCTTCCACTACATGTTCTTTCCTCTCTTACCTCTTATATCCATCCCTTTTTTTTAGGTTATTTTTCTTTCTCGTTCATATCTTTTCTATCTTTTCCTTTCTTGTGTTATCTTATTCTTGTTAGTTTTCACCGTGTTTCCTTTTCTTTACACTTGTTTTTTCTTTTTAATCCGTAGACTCGTAATCCAATTCCTGTTCTTTCTATTTTTTCTCCATCTATATCTTCCTCCTTCTCCATCCCTCTCTTCCTCGATCCCATTAAGCCGTATCCTACTCCTCTTCCTCCCTCCCTTCTCTCTCTCCTTTCCTCTCTCGTGCGCCTTTCTTCCTTTACTTCGATCCACTTAACCATATCCAACTCCTCTCGCCCCCTCCCTCTCCCTCTCTCCTTCTTTCCGATCCCCTCCTTCTTCCATAACATCGGCAGGCCCCTCCACCAGCAACTTTTCACAAGGGTATTTTCGCTTAGTCCTCAAGTTTCCCCTCTCAGAAAATGTGTGGCGGGAGGGAAGTGTTAAAAGTTGAGGTGCTCGGGCGGCCGGGGGGCAAACTTGTCTGGGCTGGGAGCTGGTTGTCGCTCCCGCATGTTTCCTTTCCCTCTGTGTCTGTCTGTCCGTCCGTTTGTCTGTCTCTCTCACTATTATTTTTGCATCTTTGTCCAATTTGCATGTCCTTAAAACATTTATTTATTATTTTT